>NC_056743.1:591295603-591350603 GCF_019279795.1 Protopterus annectens | reverse complement strand
GCACTGGATAGATGGGGAAAAAAGGTGTATACATCTGCTACCTTGGCAATTAGGGCCTTAAACTGTCAATATCATATGCTCAAATATCAACAACATGTTATGGGATTTCTGAAACAGAAAATGATGTTGATTTCTGAATGTGCAGAAAATAAAGAATTGCAGGAATTATTGCATGCAGCTGAACGGGTTGTAAAGCATACTTTGCAATGTGATTTTGATTCCTTAGATGCCTCCTGCAGGGCTGCAGTTACTGGATCTCTCATTAGGCGGCATGCCTTGTTAAAGGAAGAAAATTTGCCTGATCATGTTAAAGCTAAATTGCTAGATGCACCTTTACAGCATGATACTCTGTTTGGTATTAAGGCAGAAGAGGTTTTAAAGAAAATGGAAGACAAAGCTAAGTCTATGCAAACTGTAAAAGACTTCTTACAAGTGCAGCCGCCAAGATTCAGTAGACACTGGCCTGCAAAAATTGGTCCTTTCCTTTGTCAGACAGAGCTCATAGGGGCAAATCCAGACGCCCTAAGGGTCCCAGATACCAGGCGCAAGATTCATACAGGTCAAAGCAATGGGGCGCTTCTACCTCCAAATCTGGAGGAGATAAAGTGCAAACCTACAGAAAAACAGTCCCAATGACTTCCCACTACCTGCACCAAGCACTTACTTTTGGCAGCACCCTTAGGGGGAAAATTAGCACCTATTGCTCAAAATTGGCAGTTAATAACCCAAGACAAGTGGGTGCTAAACATAGTATCACAGGGATACAGATTCCATTTCCATTCTCAGAAAGAGATGCTAGCTGTTCAAAATGCCCTAACAGCCTTCAAGGACTTACTTCATCCAGGACAATTACGGATAAAGACAGACAACACCACGGTCATATGGTGTATGAACAAGCAGGGGGGCACACACACTCATACCCCCTTTGCAGATTAGCCATGACACTGTGGGACACAGCTTTGACTTACCAAATACATCATCAAGCTCAATTCCTGCCAGGAAAGCAAAATACTCTGCAGACGATTTAAGCAGAAACCTTATGGACCCCCACAAGTGGAAACTAGATCCACAAGTCTTCAGCATAATAACAAAGAAATGAGGGAGCACAGACATAGATCTATTTGCCTCTCTTCAAAATTATCATTTGAAAAGATTCTGCACAAGGACTTATCACAGACAAGCATGGAAAGTGGACGCCCTATCCTTCAGTTGGAAAAACCTATCAGTTTACACCTTTCCTCTTCTGCCTCTTCTTCCCAAGGTCCTCCTAAAAGTCAGACAAGAGAAACCAAAGATGATACTAATTGCCCCAGACTGGCCCCGCCAGTACTGGTACCCAATCCTAAGGAACTTGTCTCAATACACTGAACCTGGCAGCATGGCCAATCATGTAGTTATACAAGCAACACCTCTCAGTAAAGCTGTGATGGATGTCATTTTGGAAGCCAGAAGACCTAGTACTAGAAAATCTTATGCTGATAAATGGAAGAGATTCTGTGCTTGGAATCAAGCACAAGGAACTGATACAGCAGAACCAAATGTTCATAGGTTCATAGGTTTATACTAGGCTATCTGCCTTAAGGCATTTATAAGCCTAGCCCAAAGTTTTGCGGCTTACGCCACCCCTTATGTTAAAAAATACTGTGCCCTTTAGTTTGTTGTGCCTCTGTCCAGCAGTGACACAGAAATGATTCCCGGGGTAAACCTACGATCTCCTATCCACCGGTCAAGATTTCTCTTGAACAGAGCCAGCGAGGTGCTCTGCCTCACATGGACCGGGATTTTATTCCACAGCATAGGGAGTCTCTGGGTGACAAATCTATCCCTCCAGCATGTCCTGTTTATATCCGTGCTAAGGTTTAAGTTGCTTGCTCTAGTGGATCTGGTAGATTTGGATTTTTTGAGGTGGAGCATGTCCATTAATTCCGGGTTGGACATGGCCTTGTATGTCAGGCACAGGTCACCTCTGAGCAGGCGGTATGCGACTGAATAGAGCTGGAGTTTCTTCAGTCTGGCAGCATATGACAGATTTTGGAGTCCCTTTATCCTTTTGGTGAGGAACTTTTGGGGTCTCTCCAATTGCTGCAGGTGTCAGGTGAGATGCATCCCGAATGGGGCATTGTACTCTATCATTGGTCTGATAAGTGAAGAGTACAGGGGAACAATGACCTCACTTGATCTGGATGTGAATCCCTTCATGATCAGGTGGGCAATGTAGAAGGTCTTTCTAACCACTTTAGCAATGTGAGTGTCAAAAGAAAGGCCACTGTCAACCTGGGTCCCCAGGTCCCTGATAACCTCTTCTGTGCTTAATGGATTGCCCCCTGTATGGTAGCTTGGGGTTACCTTGTTTTTCCCGAAGGGTATGACTATACATTTTTTGGCATTTAACTTCAGGCCATGGCTCTGGCACCAGCTATCAGTTTCCGTGAGACCCCTCTGAAGGATATCTGTGTCCGATGTACATTCCACTATGGCGCCCAGTTTGCAGTCATCTGCAGACTTTGTCAGCCATAGTCCTCCTATGTTTGCCTGTACTTCTGAGAAGTAGATGCCGAACAACAGGGGGCCAAGGACTGAGCCCTGTGGGACACCACTTGTGACCGGCTTGGAGTCTGACATGGCGCCAGCAACTCTAACCCTGTGGGTTCTGTCGTTTAGCCAGTTTGCAACCCATCTTGTGACATATGGGTTTACATTTAAGCTGGTAAGTTTCTCTAATACCCGAGTGGGGTATTGTGTCGAAAGCTTTTGCAAGGTCAAGGTAGGCTGTATGGACTGCCTTTCCCTCATCAATGGCCTTGGTGACTGTTTCGAAGAAGTCGACCAAGTTCAAAAGGCATGATCTGCCCTTGACAAAGCCAAACTGGGTCGGGTCCAATGTCTGCAAGTCCCCTATGTCTTTGTTTATGAGTTCCATTGTGATCCTCTCCATAGCTTTGCAGACCAGGCTTGTTAAGCTTATGGGGCGGTAATTACCAGGGTCCGTAGAGGCACCGCCTTTGTGGAGTGGGACCACAGTTGCCGTATGCCACTCCTTGGGCACGTATCCTGTGGTAAGGCTAAGATTAAACAGCTGCCTTATATGCGGGTTTAGTTCCTCGTTGAGTTCGTGTAGCACACAGCTGGGGACACCATCCGGTCCCATTGATGCTGTGTTTTAGCTTTAGAGAGCAGCTTTCACCTGCGCATTTAAGATGTCTGGGAGGCTACACTCCGCTGGGATAGTTCTCTCTCCTTTTGGGGGGGAGAGGGGGGTGAAGTTTGCACTGAACCTGTCTGCCATTATGTTGGCAATGTCTGTGGGTTCAGTGATTTTTGTATCATTTTGGACTAATTCTGAGCATATCTGGGAGTTTCCACCCAGGTTTCTAACATAGCTGAAGAAGGCCTTATGATTGTCTTTTGAATCTATGGCAATTTTTCTCTCAAAGTTGGCTTTGGATGATTTTATGAGTGCTCGTATTTTTTTACTAATAATGATCAAGGGTGTCTTCTCTTTTATGGATTTTGCTCTATCATGTAACAGCTTTCTCCTCTTATTGTAAAGTTTGTTTATGGCTGGGGTCCACCAGACTGGACGTTTGCCCTTGGTGGAAAGAGTCTTGGTTTTATTAGGGATTGCCTGATCCATGCAGTCCTGGAGGTGTTCGTAGAAGGCATTTGTAAGGGCTTCCGCAGCTTGGGTTGTGGTTTCCACTGGCTCGGGGCCCTTGAAGGATATCACACCAGTCTTGAGTAGTGTGAAGTTTGCTTTAGAGAAGTTCTTCACTGTGGTCTTTTTTGTTTGGGGTGGGGGTGGGATGTGGATTTCCAGTGAGATTAGTTTGTGATCTGATCTCACCATTGAGGGATATACTTCCGGTTTGGAGCATTTTGTCCCCATGTTTGTGATGATGAGATCTAGTATATTTTCTCCTCTTGTGGGAACGGTGACTAGTTGTTCCATGGCATTTGAATTTATGAACTCCAGGAACCTTTGGGCTAGAAAGTTGGGGCTTGAGTAATGTTCCCAGTCTATATTCGGGTAGTTGAAGTCACCCAATATAATGGTGTTTGGAGATACATTTATACCCTCCAGTGTCTTCAGGAAGGCTGTGTGGGGTTCCTGAGTTTGAGAGGGTGGCCTGTAGCATGCTACAAATTGTAGAGCAGTTTTGCCTATGGTTAATTGCACCTGGATGATTTCCGATGCTTTGTGCGTTGCCACCAACCTGGAGGTGTGGGTATCCTTGATGAATATGGATACACCCCCTCCTTTTGTGGTGTGGTGTGGGTTTTGGGGACGGAACGCATGATATGAGGTAAAACCTGATAGTGCTGGGGTGCTCTCAGGAGCCTTGAACCAGGTTTCAGTCACAGCACAGACATCGATGTTCTCCATACTGAGAAGGGCCTCGAGTGCGTGCATTTTGAGATTTAGACTTCTGGCATTGAGCATCATTACCCTTAGTTTCTTCCCATTTTTGTTTTCTAGGATGGTAGGTTTAGAATTTGAGCCTTGCCTAAAAAAGGCACTATGGGGGTGGCAAGAGCCTTAGCCAATATCTGGAATCCCAGGGGTGACAGGTGCAAGCCGTCCCTTGCGAAGCAGCATGGCTTGTCAAGCATGTCATCCCAGGCAGACAGACAGACACTGGATCCACTTTGAATGACACCAGAAATTAAGCCAATTGTTAAAGCTGATCATCTTGTCTCTATGTTGTGGCATCATTCTTGGTGAAGGAAGGATACTGCTCAGGGTTAGGGTCATACCTGCCTGGGCTACATTGTCAGAGAGCTCCTCTATGTCTCTTTTCATGTAGTCCAGGGAGGTACGTCTCAGGTCGTTCACACCAGCATGGACAATGACTGTGTCATATTTGTACTTGCTGCGGAGTGACCCGAGTGCTTGTGTTATGTGGCAGATTCTAGCGCCCGATAGGCAGCTTACTGTGACCCTCTCCTTGTTCAGCCTGGTGAGTGGGACGTCAGTGTGTCTGACTATGGTTGTGTCTTTCGGCTTTTCCCGGTTAGGGGTCGCCACAGTGGAACTCTGGTCCACTAATGATTGGTAGTTGATTTTTACGTGCCGAGTTACCAGCCCTGACGCGCAACCTTCAACGAAGGTACGTTGATTCACGCACGTCTCCACGCAGACGACGCTCTAGCTGAGAATCAAACCGGACAGCGTCTTACTGTGAGGTGACAACGCTACCGCAGCATACAGCAGAGCCAAATATTCCTCAGATATTACAATACTTAACTGAGATGCTTGACAAAGGCCTATGTTTTTCATCAGTTAAAATGCATGCCTCTGCCATTTCGGCTCATTACAATACAGAGCCACCAATCTTTTCTCATCCTTTACTAAAGCAGTATCTTAGAGGAGCCAAAAATTTAAGGCCTCCTAGAAGATCACCAGTACCTGTATGGGACCTCAATTATGTGTTGGAAAAGCTTACCCTGCCTCCATTTGAACCAGCTGCTACAGCTGATATAAAGTTCTTATGGCAAACAGCTCTGCTACTGGCAATTACTTTGGCAAGAAGAGTTTCAGAGTTACAGGCCCTCATGGCTGTAGAGCCTTTTATCATATTTTACCCAGACAGGGTGTCTCTGAGGACAAATCCTACATTTATGCCTAAGGTGGTTTCCACTGTGGCTCTTAACCAGACTATTCATCTGCCAACCTTTTGTCCAAATCCGCAGAACAAAGGGGAGAGAATTCTGCATTCCTTGGACTTGCACAGACAGCTAAAATTCTACTTGAGAAGAACTAAAGCTCTAAGAAAAACTGAGCAATTACTAGTGGCATATGCTGCAGGATCAGAAGGAAAGGCTATTTCAAAGCAGACTGTTTCAAAGTGGATAAGCCACTGCATTCGTTTCTGCTACTTACACCATGGTAAACCTGTGCCTAAGGGCATTAGGTCTCACTGCACCAGAGCTGCAGCTACTTCAGCAGCCTTTCTCAGAGGAGTACCAACCAAAGACATTCTAGAGGCTGCTACTTGGGGTTCTGTTCACACCTTTACAAAGCATTATCATGTGCCTCTCTACTCTATGTCCAGGGCAGGCTTTGCCACTGCAGTTCTGCAGGGCCTTATAGCCGCACCTGTTGCTGTTTAGCTCCAGCCACCCAACCATAGCTTTGGGATTCTACCCAAATGTAATGACCGCAACAGTGAAACACAAAGAACATAGTACAGTTGTGTACACTTACCATAAATGTAGATGTTCGAGTGTATTCACTGTTGCCGTCCAGGTTACCCTCCCGCCATCCCCCTTTCATTCCGGAGTTTATCTTTCCTTCTCTATCTTCTACAATCTATGTGGTGTATTTGCTTGTAGATGAAGGTAAAGTTTATATGGATGCATGTATTTATATATACATATTTTTGCTACCTTTTTGGGGGCACCTGACATCTGGGGCAAGAAAAACTAAAGAAAATGGCGTCAGCTGCATGTTTTGTACCCATGACGACCTGATGTCATGGAAGAGGAGACAGCAACTGACGCAGGACCCAAGACTTTGGAATTCAGGCCGACTGAGGGCAACCTGCCAGCAGATTACCCAAATGTAATGACTGCAACAGTGAATACACTCAACATCTACGTTTAGATTAAGTGTACACAACTGTACTTTGGCAATAGTGGGTTGTCACACTCCTGTTTACCCATAATGCCCACCAGCATAATATAATTCAGATCTAGTTTGCTGCCCATCGAGCTAACAGAATAATAGGAACTCAAATGAATGGAAGCTGGAGCTCAAACAAGGAACAGAGGTTCCTACAGTACTCTTCAATCTCTTCAGAAGTGAAATAAAGATGGGGATAGGTGGTTGCTAAGTTGAGGAAGAATGAAAATGGACAACACAGATGGAACGTTATGATGAGCTCATAACTTTTTAATCAGATGTTGGTATTTTCATTTATTCATCAACTATTGGGACAGAGTCCCCATCTACCTAAATCCCAGAAGGACTCTTAAGGAAGGATATTCGGGTGGACAGCCAAGTCAAAAGCTGCTCTTCCCTTTGAGATCAGATCCAATTTGTAATGAGCGATAAAGATATGAGGATTATTCCAAGTTGCAGCTGCACCATGGAATTTCTAGACAAAAAGGCTGATCCCCTTGGACCACACAAAAATTAATTTGGATCCCTCTTCTTTTTGCAGAGCCCATATCTTCCAGACTGTTCAGGGAATGGAGAAGGCAGTCTAGAAGAGATGAGCTCTGAAGTCAGAAGGGGGGGGGGGGGGGGTAAGGATCTTAGTCTGATCCAATTTTTTCAAAAGTTTTGCTAGTGGCTCTAGTGAAGGAGCTGAAGTCAAGGTCGAAGTGGAAGGACTATCAAGAGACCTTTTACGTGTCTGCATGTCTTTGATAAGAGAAGTCACCCTTTTTGTCTGATTTTCTAAGGGTTTTAGTCCCAGCAACTGAAGGAGAGGATTTAGAAGGAAGAAGACCCCTCAGAATAAGTTTGTTCTTCCTGTCAATTAAATCTCAAGAATTAAAGCCTGCAGAAATGTCACATTCTATCTGCAAGTGTTTTGAGCCTAAGCAGATGTACACATTTTGTGTAGGTATCTGTGTTCAGAATCTTGTGCCCACAAGAAAGTTTTTGAAGCCAGAAGTTTTATCTATTATTTCTTATCCAATAAAGAAATATGCCAACAATACAACAAAAATGTATATTTAGAAAATATTTTATTTATTTATTTAAGCAAAGGGGATGAAAAAGGGAAAGAAAAGTCTACCAACAATTGTATTAAAAGGTGCTTTAAAAAGTACAGAATGGGAGAGAGAGCAATACTATTAAACTTAGTAATAAAAACAGAACTACATGTTATGGTAAGAAAGGAAATTGTAATTCTATGCGAGTGGTTTACTTGGCTATTTGTTCCAGATGTCAAGGATACTACATTGGGAAGACAGAAAGGAAACTCAAAACCCGCATTTATGAACATCTGTACAAAATAAAAAAGGTTGACTTGAACAACGCTTTAAGCAAACACATAAGTGAAAAAGGTTCACATCATAGTTTTACATTTTCTATAATTGATCAGATAGGGGTGAGTGAATATGGAGGTGATTGGAAGATAGGATTGTCATGCCTTGAGACCAAATGGCAGATTTTATGTGATGCAACCTCATGGCCAGGTCTAAATGAACATATTAGTATTAAACCTTTTTTACTTTTGGACCGTGGCTAGATTTTACCCCATCCCACCCCACCCCACCTTCCTTCTGTGGTTGGTAAACCTATTACATCATATTACATTATACCTTCTGTGGTGGGTAAGCTTGTCATATTATGCCTATATGTGTTTATTCAATCAGATTTGTAACATTTATCACTAACATTTTTCGTATGTACAGTGGCTATAGTGTACCTATATGTTATACAGATGAGTGGGCTATTTTTTGTATTATTATTATTTTTATTATTATTTGTATTTTTATTACTTTACATTATTGACCTCATATTCATCATTTTTAATATTCCCAAGTTCAAACAAATTATTTTTTAATTTTGTAGTAATAAGTTTCAGTATTTTATACATACATATTCATTTATATTTTTATTATGTATTCCTATGTAGCATTTTTGGCGCCAAAACTGCTTTAAATAAGCTGATGTAATCTTTTTCAATTGGTTCTGAAGAAGTCTACTTGCAGTAGATGAAAGCGCTAAACCTGTTAACCATTACTGTGGAATTTTGAGGAATTAAAGCTGTTTTTATTATCGGCTGAGTCGTGAAGTGTTTGGTGTAACTTTGGAGATATTTGTGTTACGAGCACACTCGGTGCTATTCCTGTTCTGTTTTGTTCGAGCCATTGGGATCCGGTCGGCAGATTGTGTTGTTGGTTGGCTTTTCTAAACTGTTCTTGAGTTGTCTACATGGCTGAATCGGGTTCCTTGTGTGCTTCATTGAGCAGAACGGAGTTTCAGGAGTTGCGTGCAGAGGTTACGTCGCTTCAGGAAGACGTCAGCAAGCTGCTGCGGCTAGTTTCCTCACTTACCAGACCAGCGGTTGAGGCCGTGGATGTGCTGCCGGTTTCAACGGGTCCGGACATCCACCCGATTACTATTACACCTGCCAATTCGGTTATTTTAACTCCACCGGCTGTGGAGGTAGGCGATAGCTTTAACAGCATACCAAATGGGCAAGTTATCAGGAATACGGCGAACACGCCGCAGGTACACTTAAATGTGGACAATAAGGAAACTGATTTTCAGCTTTTAGATGAAGGAGATTTTACATTTGACTTTAGTCTCTTTCACTCTCGTGAAGAGACACTACGTATGGGCGCTAAGCCGAAACAGAAGGAAAAGATGAAAACATATTCATCTGTGGTAAACAGAAGGGGCAACCAGCATCAAGGTACTGTAACAAACGACAACATTTTTAGCCCTTCTGTAAGGACTAAGACTCAAAATATTAAGGGCAATAATATGCCTAACAGTTATACTAGCCATGGCAACAATAATAATAAAAATTGTGGACTATATAGTAATGATGTCATGAAGAATTTTTTGTGTGATGATTTTGATTTTTGCAACAATACTGATACAAGAGTCAAATGTGATGACAGGAATGTGAAGCCAAATAATGACTCCTTAAAATCCAAAATATATTTATTAGGTAAAAAACTCCTTCAGATTAAGGGGGCTAAAATTGATAATGGTTATTTGGAGAAATGTTTGTTTTTAAAAATTGTGCCCAAAGGGCTGAGATTTTTTAAACTTCCTTTGGGGATATCTTATAGTGAGACAGTAATGTTTGAATTTAATAATTTATTTGATAACTTTGGGCTTGAATATGTTAAACTGTTCATGAAATTCAATGATGAAAAAATAGGAGGCTTACTCACGGAAATTGAACAGCTTTGTTTAGAAATAACCCAGGACCCTGATTTTGATTACTGGCATGAACTGTTTGACAAACAGTTCAGAGTGGCTAAAGCCAAGGCATACGATATTTACAACAGAAAACTGGACAAATTGGAAAGGGACCTTAAGGCCTATAGGGGCACATAGGGCATATATTTGGCCACATCCAACCCAGAACAGGACGGGAACGAGTGAACCTAATTTTGGATGGGAAAGAGGTGGAAATAGAAGAACAGGGGAAGATGAAAATTTTCAGGGGGGAAGGTTTCATCAGGCCCCCATATATCGCAAAAGGAGGTAACAAGTCAAGATGAAACCTTTCCCGAAGGTAGAAATTTATGTGGTTCATTGCCCACTTTACCCATTACCTTAACACAAGGAGTTAGTGAAGGCATTACAACTGATCATTCATCTAGTGAAGTGGTAGGCAATACCAACAAAGTCTTTATTTACTCTTTCAAAGGTTTTAAGGTGTATAATTTCACCGACATGTACATTTCTCAAGATTTTTTCAGTTTGTTCAGTAAGGGAATGAAGTTTATTCCCTCTGCTAAGTTTAATTTGGTTGACACCATTAAAGAAGTTAAGTTGTATTGCCGTAGACTTCAATTAGCTATACAATTCAAGGATACTGTTAGGATTGACGCACCCAAAACACTAGTGAGAAAAAGTACGTACATCCCCACAAACAATGTACAAGTTAGTAACTACGAGCGTATGGTTTGTAAGGACATATATCATTTGTATGGAAACATCCGGAGAGACGTTAGTCATTTTCCAGGATTTTGTGATAATTTAACCAAGGGTGAAAGGGAGTGTTTGGACCAGATTGTGGCCAACAGTGACATCAGAATTATGAAACCGGACAAGGGGGGTGGCTTAGTAGTATATGACACGCTTGTGTACAACAAAGCCATTCAAGACCTTTTATTTGGTTCTGGTAACTATGAACAGACATCCCTTAACCAGATCAATATTGGCTACCATAGAATAGATTTAGCAATCGAGGAATACCTTTTAGACAACCGTATTACAAATGAGGAATACGGATTCATTAGAACAGAACATCCTACAATGGCCAGAATAGTGGGGATACCTAAAATTCACAAAAGTGTAGAAAACCCCCCTTTTAGACCCATTATTTCTGGCTCTAGGTCAAAAACATTTAACTTAGGGGTAGCTATTGATTTTTGGTGTAAACACATTTACAATAAAGTCCCTCACTTAACCAAGGATTCTTGGGACTTCTTGTGTACATTAAAACAAGACTTATGGTCATGTGATCTAACCTTCCTCACGATAGATGTTCAGGATTTATTCTCATGTATTCCTTATACAACTGGTCTTGAATATTTTGAAAATAGCTTAAGGAAACACTCTGACCTTGCATGGGATAAGATTTGTTTGATACTGGATATGATGGGACTTGTTCTCTCACATAACTACATCCAGTTTCAAGGAGAATTTTTCAAACAAATTCGAGGAGTTGCAATGGGGGCGTCTTGTGCCCCCATTTTTGCAAATCTTGTTATGCTTGAGTGGGAGGATGTTTACGTCAAACCTAGTGAATTCTACAAACACATCGCCCTCTACACACGTTTTTTGGATGACTTGTTCATTATCTGGAAGGGGCCAAAAGAAGATATACCAAATTTCATAGCATACATCAATAGTACGACTAATTTCTTAAGATTTACACATAAGGTGGAGAAGGTGGGTATTCCTTACTTAGACACTTATATTAGTACAACGAGGGATGGTTTCCAGTCTAAAATCTTTAGGAAATCCACCTTCTCTAATGATTATATACAATACGGTAGTTGTCACCCTCCGCACATTTTTCGCAATGTCCTCAAGGGACAATGCATTCGGGTAGCCAGAATGTGTTCAACGAGACAGGATATGGAGGAACAGATGGATACCGTTGCTAATATGTTTCTCGCCAGAGGGTATCCTAAGGAGATGGTAATAGATGTGACCCAATATGTCATCAGATCTTGGGGAAACAAATACATCCCCCTGTTAGGAGGAACATTCATAGGGAAGAACACCCAAAAGCAAGTGATAGGAGACAGAAATAATGTGTGCGTTATTATGTTTAACCCCTTTTCAAATTTAGTTAAGCAGATTCTGAACAGGCATTGGGATATCTTCTTGAGTTCTGAGGATATCTCTTCAGTATTGGGAATACATCCCATAAGTGTGTACAAGACTTCATTCAACATCAAGAGGATAGTCGAGGGGGGAAAGAAAAAGGATTTGACAAAATCTAAAGATGAGTACACGCACAAATGTGGTAATTGTAGATATTGTCAATATATTAATGAGAGCAATACTATTAAACTTAGTAATAAAAACAGAACTACATGTTATGGTAAGAAAGGAAATTGTAATTCTATGCGAGTGGTTTACTTGGCTATTTGTTCCAGCTGTCAAGGATACTACATTGGGAAGACAGAAAGGAAACTCAAAACCCGCATTTATGAACATCTGTACAAAATAAAAAAGGTTGACTTGAACAACGCTTTAAGCAAACACATAAGTGAAAAAGGTTCACATCATAGTTTTACATTTTCTATAATTGATCAGATAGGGGTGAGTGAATATGGAGGTGATTGGAAGATAGGATTGTCATGCCTTGAGACCAAATGGCAGATTTTATGTGATGCAACCTCATGGCCAGGTCTAAATGAACATATTAGTATTAAACCTTTTTTACTTTTGGACCGTGGCTAGATTTTACCCCATCCCACCCCACCCCACCTTCCTTCTGTGGTTGGTAAACCTATTACATCATATTACATTATAGCTTTTGTGATGGGTAAGCTTGTCATATTATGCCTATATGTGTTTATTCAATCAGATTTGTAACATTTATCACTAATATTTTTCGTATGTACAGTGGCTATAGTGTACCTATATGTTATACAGATGAGTGGGTTATTTTTTGTATTATTTTTATTATTATGTGTATTTTTATTACTTTACATTATTGACCTTATATTCATCATTTTTAATATTCTCAAGTTCAAACAAATTATGTTTTAATTTTTGTAGTAATAAGTTTTAGTATTTTATACATACATATTCATTTATATTTTTATTATGTATTCCTATGTAGCATTTTTGGTGCCAAAACTGCTTTAAATAAGCTGATGTAATCTTTTTCAATTGGTTCTGAAGAAGTCTACTTGCAGTAGATGAAAGCGCTAAACCTGTTAACCATTACTGTGGAATTTTGAGGAATTAAAGCTGTTTTTATTATCGGCTGAGTCGTGAAGTGTTTGGTGTAACTTTGGAGACATTTGTGTTACGAGCACATTCGGTGCTATTCCTGTTCTGTTTTGTTCGAGCCATTGGGATCCGGTCGGCAGATTGTGTTGTTGATTTTCTAAGGGTTTTAGTCCCAGCAACTGAAGGAGAGGATTTAGAAGGAAGAAGACCCCTCAGAATAAGTTTGTTCTTCCTGTCAATTAAATCTCAAGAATTAAAGCCTGCAGAAATGTCACATTCTATCTGCAAGTGTTTTGAGCCTAAGCAGATGTACACATTTTGTGTAGGTATCTGTGTTCAGAATCTTGTGCCCACAAGAAAGTTTTTGAAGCCAGAAGTTTTATCTATTATTTCTTATCCAATAAAGAAATATGCCAACAATACAACAAAAATGTATATTTAGAAAATATTTTATTTATTTATTTAAGCAAAGGGGATGAAAAAGGGAAAGAAAAGTCTACCAACAATTGTATTAAAAGGTGCTTTAAAAAGTACAGAATGGGAAAGAAAAGTCTGCAAACAATTGTACTGAAAGGTATTATAAAAAGTACAGAATGGGAAAGAAAAGACTGCAAACAATTGTACTGAAAGGTATTATAAAAAGTACAGAATGGGAAAGAAAAGACTGTGAACAATTGTACTGAAAGGTATTATAAAAAGTACAGAATGGGAAAGAAAAGACTGCAAACAATTGTACTGAAAGGTATTATAAAAAGTACAGAATGGGAAAGAAAAGACTGCAAACAATTGTACTGAAAGGTATTATAAAAAGTATAGAATGGGAAAGAAAAGACTGCAAACAATTGTACTGAAAGGTATTATAAAAAGTACAGAATGGGAAAGAAAAGACTGCAAACAATTGTACTGAAAGGTATTATAAAAAGTACAGAATGGGAAAGAAAAGACTGCAAACAATTGTACTGAAAGGTATTATAAAAAGTACAGAATGGGAAAGAAAAGACTGCAAACAATTGTACTGAAAGGTATTATAAAAAGTACAGAATGGGAAAGAAAAGACTGCAACCAACAGTGGTGCTGGGAAGTATGAAAAAAGGAATGTAACAGTAAAAGGAGTACAAGGGAGGTATAGAGAATGAAATAAAAATATGTAACGAGATTGAGTTAAATTAAACTCAAAGTAAAAAAAAAAAAAAAAACATCAAAAATATAAATCTTAACCCTTAAGATCTCATAATCCACATCTGTTTGCAGTGGCAGCAAATGGGATCTGAGGTATGTTAGGTTGGTGGGGCATTATGAGTAAAGGGAGGAGCTTGAGAGTTCATGACTCTTAACGATCTGAAAGAAGCAGCCGAGTTGGTTCTGAGTATTGGATTAGAATATTGGATCCGAATCCAACAGCTGAGGAATGAATGAAAATGATGTCATCAGATCAGCTGTCGCCTCCTTAGGATCTTAACTTTGTGTTTGATAAGCTTACTGTTTTTCCATTTGAATAGATCCATCAGACTTGCTTGGGGTTCTTAACATGGAACACTTTTTCACTCATAGATTCATAGGTGTTTACTAGGCTAAGGATCACAAGGGCCTTTTTAAGCCTCAAATTGCATCTCAAATCTCTGATAAGTTCTTGTACCCTTGAAAAGTGTAAGCAATGGTTTGAAAGATGAAATATTTACAAGCAGTGGCCCGAGAGATGAGCCATTTACAGGATGACTCTGTCCATCAGAGATATAGGTGCCAGTAGGTCTATGACACTGAATCGAAAAGTCCTTTCATCAAACGTTTTTTAAATTGGAAATGGCATTAATAGAAGTCGTATTTGTGAGATAGCGGTACAGTGAAGATCGGAAAATTTGCCCTTCCCTCACTGTAGTACGATCTCGGAGTTTATATATATATATATATCGGGAAGTGTGGGGGGTGAAGCCCCCCCCCAAACAAAATTGAGTTATGTTAACGGCATTTTCGGTTTAAAAGCCATTCGATGATTGGAGTTTTTGATGTCGTGCTATAGAACCGGTGTCAACCAGGGATGTTACACTTGAATTTGATCAGTGAAGAACTCTGCTTCACATGGATGAGAAGCTTGTTTCAGAGAAGGAATAGTTTTTGGGAAACATACCTGTCTGTTCAGCAGGTCTTATTTATATCACAGGCAAGGTTTACGCCTTTATAATGGGTAATTCTCATGCTGTTTGTTTTGCGGATATGCAGGAGGTCTATCAGGGTGGGATTTGACAGTGCCTTGTATATCAGGCATAGATCTCCCCTTAACAGCTTGTAAGAAACAGTGTTTAGGGATCTAGAGCCTTGAGGCAGCCTACGTAGGACATGCTACTTAAGTGACGAACTTCTTTGGATGTTCCAGTTATCAGATGTGCTTGGTTTAGGGACATATGAAAGTGGGTGGGCATTGTACTCGATGGTATAGGTTCATAGGTAGGTACTAGGCTATCTGCCCAAAGGCATTTATAAGCTTAGCCAGAATGTGTTGGCTTTCGCCGCCACCCCCTTAGATTACTTCCCTGTGCCCTCTGTCCAGCAGAGCCACTGAAGTGATCCCCAGAGTAAACTTTCTGTTTCCCATCCACTCGTCAAGGTTTCTCTTGAAGAGTGTTAGCAAGGAGCTCTGCCTGGAATCTTGTTCCAAAGCATGGGAAGTCTCTGGGACAGAAATCTATCCCTCCAGCACGTCCTATTTATTGTTGTGGTGAGGTTTAGATACCTAGAGAGTGTGGCTCGAGGGGATATGGTTTTCTTTTGGTGGAGCATGTCCATCAATTCTGGGTTGGACATGGCCTTGTATGTCAGGCAGAGATCACCTCTGAGTAAGCAATATATAACCGAGTACAGCTGGAATTTCTTCAGTCAAGCTGCATAGGGCATATGACTGATGAATGATGAATACAATGGAACAGTGACTTCCTTTGACCTAGATGCCATACCTTTGTTTATAAGTTGGACAGCATAGAATGATTTTCTCAATACTGTAGACATGTGGTGGTCAAATGCTATATTACTGTCTGTGTGTGTGTGTCCCCAAGTCCCTGACTACTTACTGGGTCAGCTCTTTGGGTGTGTTGTCAGTATGATAGGTACCAGAGATGAGTGACTTCACGAAGGATACTGTCATGCATTTCTTGGGATTTAGTTTTAGTCATGGTTCTGACACCAGTTATTTTTCTTTGTTAGCCCTACGTGGAGAACATTTGTGTTGGTGGGGGGATTCAATGACTGCTCCTAATTTGCAGTCATCTGCAGATTTAAACAACCAGAGGCCATTGACATTGATTTCAGAGAAGTAAATGCCAAAAAGCAGTCCCAGGACCAATCCCTGTTGGACGCCACTTGTGACTGCCCTCTTTGTAGAGGTGTCTTCCCCAGTTCTGACTTCCTGGGTCCTGTCTGTGCGCCAGCTGGCTGTCCAACAAGTCACATTTATTGTTGCCAAACACAAGAGGTTAGGTATAAATGTACTTGAGTGGGGTATTGTCAGATGCCTTGGCCAGGTCAAGGTGTAGGCAGTGTGAACCGTTTTGCCTTAATCCATGGCTTTGGTGCCCTTCTCAAAGAAGTCCCACAGCTTGAATAGGCATGACCTCCCCTTGACAAAACCAAATTGGGTTGGGTCCATTGTGTGGAGGTTTCCAGTGTCATCATTGATCATTTCCATGATGATTCTTTCTGTTGCTTTACATGTGAGTAGTTAGACTTATGGGTCTTTAGTCTCTAGGGTCTGTAGATGGTTCACCTTTGTGCAGAGGAATTACTGTTGCTCCTCTCCATTCATGAGGCACAAAGCCTGTTTGGAGGCTACAGTTAAATAGCAATTCCAGAGGGCCTGATATTTAGAAGGCATCCTGGGATAATGTCTGGTCATATTGATAGTGATTTGGCCTTAGAGCATTAAGGACCTGTTCCCTAGTGATAGCAGGGGCGTTATATTTATTTCCTGAGGAAAGGTTGATGGGGGGGGGATAGGGGATAAAGTTGTAGCTGAATTTGTTGACAAGTAGGTTTGCTATATCTTCTGGCTTAGTATAGATGGCTTAATTAACCATGAGCTCTGCAGACATTTGTGTATTGTCTTTGAAGTTGTGGACGTACCTAAAGAATCCTTTGTTCTTTGGCTTTGGTAGACTTTTTGTCCCCTGAGTTGCTTGTTTAGTTTGAGAATGCTTTTATACTGATAGATGCTACACCACCTGATTTTTGCTATGTTTTTCTTCTGTTATACGGCCTATTGATGTGATTCCAACAGGGCATTTTTTTTTTTTGAGTTCTGTACTACTACCTGGTGGTGGGTACAGCTTCCTCTATGCAGCTGTTAACATGCTTGTATGGGGTTTCTATGAACAGTTACGCCTAGGCAGCAGTGTTCTCAGGGTTTATGGAGATTTGCAATTTTGCCAGGTTATCGCTTAATAGTAGGAAGTTACCTTTAGAGTAGTTCCTGAATATTCCATGTTAGCTGGAGTTCCAGGTTTTATTTTTACTTCAAAGGAGACCATTTTGTGGTCTGTCCTTGCCAGAGAAGACATTACACTATGGGATGTGGTGCACTTTTCCATATTAGTGAGGAACAGATTCAGTATTGCATCCCTGGTAGGTGTACAGTCTGGTCCAGGGAGTTTGTGTTTACAAAGTCCAAGAATCGAATCTCTGTTTGGTGTCATATATGATTACCAGTTATTAGTGGGGTAATTAAAATTGCCCATAAATATGGTATTGGTTTGGATGGTAAGTGTTTCCAAGAAGTTTAAATACATGTTATGGATTTCCTGGTTCATAAAGGGAGACCTGCAAGGAAGTGGTATGGGATTTTGCCTATGGTGATTTGAACATGAAGCTCAAGCTCATTTTCCTGTTTAACCAGCCTTGAGGTGTATTTGTTTTTGATGTAAATCGAGACATCTCCACCTTTAGTCCCTGTCTGTGTAATAGTTGGTCTAAATGTCTGGAACTCCTTATAGCCTTATACTGCTGGTGTGCTGTCCAAGGGTTAGACCATGTCTCAGTGACCACACAAATGTCAGCATTCTCTAGGGTGAGGAGAGCTTCTAGGGAGTGGAGATTTTTGTTGTAGACCCTAGCATTGAGCAGTAACCCTTTCAGATATTCTTGGTTTTGATTTGCTATGTCAGAGGGGAGAGGTGCAGACCATCCCTGGCAATGCAGCATGGTCTGCTGACCATCTTCTGCCACACTGGCAAATATTGCGCACGCACACACACACACACACACACACACACACACACACACACACCCTCCCTTTGAATGACACCAAAAACTAATCCAGTTATTAAAGTCGGTCATCCTCTGCTTGTATTGTGGCATTACCCTTGGAGAAGGTAAAATGCTGCTCAGTGCTAAGCTCATACCAACCTGGAGAACACATTCCGAGAGAGCTCCATGATGCATCTCCTCATATAGTCTAGAGAAGTACGTTTCAGGTCATTTACTACACCCACATGAACTGTGACAGAATCATTCTGGTACTTGTGGTCCATTCACCTGAGTGTGTGCATAATGTGGCAGATCCTGGCCCCTGATAAGCAACTTGACTGTAACTTTCTCCTTAGCCTGGAGAGAGAGACATCAGTGTGTCCTTGTTCTGACTTCTGCTAAAGAGCATCTGAGTTGCAAACACTTACGGTGAATTTGAGAGCGCTTTTGTACTTCTGGGTGCTACACCTCCTAATTTTTGCCATGTTTTTCTTCCTAAAGTTACACAGCCTATTGATGTGATTTTAACAGTGTGTCTTGTTTTTTGAGTTAGTTCTGTACTACTTTTTTTCTGGGTTTTTTTGAGAATTAAATGTTCAACTTGTTTGGAGAGTTAGCCCCCAGCTGCCCACCTTCAGCCAGATGTCGTGGACTGCACCCATAAAGACTGCAACAGAGTAAATACAACATCCATCCCTGCAGAAGCTTACAGAGTTGTCTTTTTACTCAGTATAGTTGTGTACTGCACCCCCCCCCCCAAGACCTCAACTGAGTAAATATAACATACAGTGTTGCAAAAGCTTAAGACTTATCTTTTTACTCTGTAAGAGGAAATTACTTATTCATTCTTTTGTCTTAATCATGCTGTCTTCAAAATTGTATCAAGTTTAATGTCTCTTCTCTGCTTGGCCAGTACTTAGTGTCCTGCTTTTGGGCTGTTTTCAGAACCAGTTGAGTCCTGGTTAGATGAATACCAGCTACTTTTAAATGATTAAAAATGTTGTTTTTACCTAAATTGGTATCAGCACAGAATCAGTCCTTCAGCATCACATCAGCAAATAATACCTCAGTTGAAACAGTTTCTAACAAAGTGTTTTGGTGTCTTAGTAGCTTAAAATATGATCAACATGTCACTGAAGCCATCAAGAAAAATCACCAAAAGTTAAGCTTCCTCTACAGAAACAAACCCTTTCTCACTGACTACTGTAGGAATTCTTTAGCAACAACATGTCTTTTCCCTTTGCTTCTCTACGCAGCACCTATTCTGACTAACCTTCAGTCTACCTTGAAAAATAAACTACAGGTTTGTTACAGTAAAATGGCAAAGTTTGCATCCAACTTACCAAACCATTCACACCACTGTCTAGCACTGAAGCACTTAGTGTCTTGAACTATCTAATTTACTTGCCTACTCCCAGCTCTGTACTGCTCACAAAATAATGCACAAACTCCACATCTACCGATCACTACAAAACATCTTCAAACACTGCTTTCCTCCTTAGAATCTCCACTCACAGAATAAATGTCTGCTGACCAAGACCAAATCTCATAACAGTACAGACAACTCACTTTACTCAACCTGTGTTGCTAAGCACTGGAACTCCATCCCACCCACCGTATATATAACAAGACATTACTGTACTTTTCAAACACAACCTAAAACATCACCTTACTTCCTCATGTCTATGCTCCTGCTCCCATCCTGACTTAACCCACCTTTCTTTCTGTTTGTCTTCCATTACTAATGTGTATCAGTCCCCCCTGACTTTCTCTTTCATTCCCAGTACTCCTCCTCCTCCAACTAACATAATTCCCTAATCCTGTCCTACTTATCCCCCCTCCTTACCCATTTTGTCATTTTAATTATCTTGTGTTATCTCAATCTGTTGAGAAAATGAAACAAAACACAGGCTCCGATCTTGCTTGAACCACTCACTGCAGTTTAATGTAAAGCGCTTTTCATCAACACTAATGGAAAACTTCTTCAGACCACAAGGTTCAACAAAGCACTCCTTTTAAAACTAAAAGTGTGCCAACATTAACAATCAACTAGTTACCTTAATAACTCAAGTAATCAATCACTCAATTAGAAAACAAATTAACCCTGTTTACAGACTTAACACTCAAAAAGAATTCTGAATGGAAAATACATTTAACTATAAATTCACTGTTCCTACTGAAACAACATTCTTACTAAAAATACGTGTATATACTACTGTGTATAACAATAATAAATAAGTGAATATCTGTTGAGAAAATGAAACAAAACACAGGATCCGATTGCAGATATACCCCAGGGATTACTTCAGTGTCACTGCTTGACAGAGGCACAGCAAAATGATAGGCATAGTTTTTATTCAAACTAAAGGGGTGGCGAAAGCCACATAACTATGGGCTAGGCTTATAAATGCCCTTGGGCAGATAGCCTAGTATGAACCTATGAACCTATAATAAACATTTTAAAATGGACATTGTGTTCCTCTGCAAAACAAGGCATTACATTACTAGACAACTGTCGCAACCTGAAAGGCAAGTGTGTCAGGGTAAAGCTAAAAAAGAATATGTCTACATGAAACATCTTAACAAAAAATAAAGTATATGTATATGTTAAAATGTGCAAGAAACTGTTAGTATATGTAATACATTACGATATATGTTTGAACTAATTACCCGTTGAACTTGTGGTTCTCTTTCCTGCCCCTCATGTTGTACCTCCGTTGGTGATTTTGGACTTGGTTGGAAAAAGAATAATTTTGTTCATTACCATTAAATTGGCCATTACTGGCTCTGTTGTTGGCCGGGTGGCTCTCTGTGATGTTGTCACTCCAATTACCTTCGAAGAAATCAAGGTCATTAACCCCTGGACCTACCCCTACGGGCAGCTTAGGACCAGAATCGATGTCCATGTTGTTATGGTTAACACTTTTGGTAGTCGGGTGACCAAAAATGTTTTTACCCTGAGAAGATGGTGGCTTCGGGTAAGCAACCCCGTTTTTATAGTCACTAATATCTCTCTTTAACTTTTTCAATTTCACTTGCGCATTTTTACTCAAATTTTTTTCAATTGAGGAAAACACCCTCTTATAGTGATACCTTACAAAGTCAGGGTGCATTTTTATGGCATGATTCAACTCTGTAATATTTTTAGATAAGTAGTCTATGGTAATAGAATAATGCTTACACATAGTATCCATTAGCTCAGTACCATGTTTGTTAAAAAGGCCTGTCAACTCGTTGTGAAAGTCAGTCTCCGCTTCCAAACCTGAAGGGTACTGCCAAGACCGTAAACCCATCGGCACTGCACCTTGTTTTTTGCATTCATCAAAGTACTTGATCTCAAGTTGTAGTTTCTTTAGTTTAAACATTTTTCAATCTATTTCATGTAACTTAACTGTCAATAACTCGCCTCCTTCAGCCGGGCGTTCACCAAGCACGTCAGTACTACTACTTCCAAAAACCGGCTGTGCTCTTAACCACTCAGAAACATTGGGAAGCCCAATAAGCCCCAAGGAGGACTCTGTTGTAGTTTTAAAACATCCAACAACATCACCGGTGCCATTACTCCCAGCAGGAATGATGGTAGACGATGTATTACATCCGTTTAGTCCCACTCCACAACTGGCGTTGCTCTGAGAACTCGAACCATTTGGAAGCCCTTTTGTAGTGTTCAGAGCTGCAGGAACCTTCGGTCTTACTACAGCACTTAGTTGAGATAAATTATCCATGCATGTGGATAGAGCGTCAAGCCTTTCATTCATAAGGTGCAGTAGTTGGGTCAGGTTACCTGTATCATTTGCGCCAGCAACCGAGTTTGTTGATGACTGGACCGGAAACTCCATGGATGTGTCCAAGCTGTTATCAGTAGCCATAATGCCACAAACACTTAGAAACCCAGAAAAAAGACAATAAAAACTTGAGAAAATGAAACAAAACACGGGCTCTAATCTTGCTTGAACCTTGTTTTGTCATACCTTGTTGTCTAAAGAAGTTTTCCATTAGTGTTGACTAAAAGCGCTTTACATTAAACTGCAGTGAGTGGTTCAAGCAAGATCAGAGCCTGTGTTTTGCTTCATTTTCTCAAGTTTTTATTATCTCAATCTCCCCACTGTCAGAGCTTTTTCTACTTATGTTTTTGTTGATTATTTCTGCTTATACCCTCCCTGCTCTAGTAACAGGCTACCTCATTAATGTCAATATATACATACAGCAAACCTATGTGCATTATCATTGGCCTTCTATCTCGAGCTATTACATGTTAATGTGTCTTTGATGTATGTAAAATAATATAACTTATAAGTTATTTGAGAAATGGCTACTATTTGTCTCAACACTGCCTGCAAAGTAATGTTTAAAATATTTAATTTTTATTATTGTAAACATGTATTTTATGTGGAACTTTTCTCACCGGGCCTCTGCTGAAAATGGGACTTGTGCCCGGTCAGATTTCCCATTAAACAAAAGATAATAAATGAACAATAAATTTTATAGCCAGAGTGGTCTCAAAGTTTACCTTGAGCCAAAATATTAATCTCCCTACCTTTTTTCCTGTCCACAAAAACAACGGAAAAAAGATTCTTCATATTCTGGCTATTGGCAGGCTACTCAAATACTACCTAGACAAAACTGACTCCTTCTGGAAAGCTGACCATTTGTTCTCTCTTGTCTTCACAGGAGACAAACAACCACTGTTAAAGCAGACAATTTCCTGATGGTTGTCTCATGCTATTGCTTTTTTTTTTTTTTTTTTTTCTCTCTCTCACACGAATAAACCACCAGGGCTTTAGCTTCTTCGGTGGCTTTCTGGAAAGAGATGCACTCAAAGTATCCTAAAGTCTGCAACTTGATCCTTGGTACATACTGTTATAAAGCACTGTAAACTGGAGTCCTTCTCCAGGTGCAGAACAAGCTTTGCAAGGACTGTTCTCCAGGGCTCTAGGATCCTTAGTTTAAATTTCCATCTCCCGTCTTACTTTCTAAACTATGGTAATTGATCCATTTAGATTAGCTTACTGCAACAGTGACCTAATATTAAACATACTGCAGTTTTGTAAGTAAATTTACCATAACAGTGATCATGTTGCAGTAGCTGCCCCTCCCCTTGACCCTGTCTTTTGGTGTGATTTATTTTATTTTGCTAGTGTAGATGTGTATAACCTTGTTTACATAGTTTACCTTTTGGTATGTTTCCTAGCAATGCTTCTTTCAGCAGTTTCTTCTTTTTTTTAAGGCAAGAAAGCTCTGATTATTTTGGTTCTTTAGCTGTCCTTTTGTACAGAACTCCTCTCCAGCTCCTGACAAGAGTTCATGGAAGATGCCCTTTAGCTTTGAAAGCTTGGATGGTCAGCGGGGTTAGGACCTAAATAGCTTGGGCTTCTACAACAGGGATACATAAAAACATCTCCTGATTATAGTAAGTTTACTTACACAACTGTACATTCCTGTCCAGGAAGGACTATTGACCCATCCATTCCCCAACATTGAGAGTCAGTTGATAAGAAGTAAGCAAGCTTGCCACTTTTCTGGTGGAGCACCCCTTTCCCCTTTGGCAGTTCTTCAGACACTGTATGCTGATACCATGAGGAGCATACTTCCGCACTCTGAATCACCTCAGCTCATGCATGCCCTCTGTTGCAGAGCATGCACCCAAGGCTTGTTCTCCAGTGCATGTAACACATTTATTTCTCCTGTTAGGTGTCACCCAGAGCTGCCACCCTTCCCCCAGGATGAGGAAGCCAGCAGTGGCTGCTGCTTCTCATGCTTTCCTGTCAGCTCTATCAGATGCCTGAAAGACTAATAGAACTCTGGCCTCCTGGACCACTGTGGCATTATCCCTGTATTCCACCACAACTGGTTTACCTTTTAAAGAAGCATAAAAGCTTGTAGCAAAAAAAAATGTGGTTTTATAACTGTTGGTTGAATCTCATTGCATTTTCTTTTGACTTCCATCTGTGTCTTTGTGGTTCATTTTCTTTTGACTACCATCTGTGGTTAAAGGACCGCTATGGGCAAATGATGAAAAAAACTTGTATTTTTTTATCTTGCTATGAATTGCTGCACCTCCCAAAACTGCCTGCAGCTAAATAAGTAGTCATTCCTAAATTTATTTTTATACTTGTCTGCCTTCATGGGGGCAGACATCCTGATTCCTTTGGAAAGCTAAATCTGTCCCATAATTTCTCTATGAAAGCCCAGACTGTGAGAATAAATAGTCCTACCATTTGTCAGACTAGACTTCCATACACTTAAATGGAACACATGAAAAAAACAGCCAAGTTTGAGTGTGTGCAATTCATGTCTCATTGGCTGGCCTGCAGTGAGTTTTACAAATGTTGTTCCTACTGATGTACTACACATTCTCTGAGAGAAGCTTGCAAAAGTGTCAACAAATTACTGAGGTGAAAAAGACTGTACATTGAGCAGTTTTGTAAGTTTCATTTCCTGGCCACGTTACTTCTCCCATCTCCACTCTTTCAATGAGCTAGAATCTCATTTTTCCAGCTGGGCTAGATTCAACTAATTGGTCAACTTTGCATGACAATTGGCATTAAACAAAGCACTTCCTGGTGTGGTACTAAAGCAGTTCCCTCATATGTCTTTTTCACTTCTGAATTATCATTTCCCAAAAATTTTCTTTCAAAAAAAGAAAAAAGAAATCACTCGCATCAAACCAGAGTTTAGGCCAGTCTATCCGTATCTTAAAATGTACACAGTAAAATGTTAGATTTGAATTGCATTCTGGCTGCTCACACGGTGATCTTTGCATAGTTATTTGATTATAGCATAACCTGAATTATGATATTTAATGCCAAGCTTTACATAACAATTAAACAGTTCTTGTTTTTTTTTTAAAGTGACCTCCAGTGCCTCTGTGACCCAGTACTTTCTGTTACTATTGCTTTATGTAGTTTTTTGTATAGGTGTAGCGTCTCTCTCTCTCTCTCTCTCTCTCTGTCATCCTGTCAACAGCAGACTCCTGCAGAAAGCTTCCAAATAAGATACTTTTGAAAATAGCAGTACAGCTGATTTAGTAAGCTCACAAAATAAGACTACAATGAATTAGCATTCATTTTCTGAAGAAAAAGTCTTTAATTTCAGTGAATGTCATTATTTGTTCATGAAAATCTTGACACCTTTTTTCAAAAAGCGTTATGGATTGTAGTGTGTCCGAGCAAAAGTATAAGCCAGAATTAGTGACACTTGTGGGGTATGCTGAAAAGCGATCCAACTCACGTACTCATCTGTTTTCCATTGCATCTACCCCAAGTCAGACATGCATGTACATACTTCATGACACAAATTGAAATAGTACCAGCAGCTGCAGCAGTGATACCATATTCCAAACCGAGCATTCAAGCAATGTACTGACAAAAACAGGGCAGTGTAAAAGTCTCAGTCACAGGGCCGGCCTTAGCTGAAATGGCACCCTAGGCGAAGTACTGCTCTGGCACCCCTTAAGCCCCACCCATACCGTACTCAAGGAACAACCCTATTTGAGCCACGCCCACAGATGGGTCACTCCCACAAAACCCACGCCAGTTCTTTCAATGTTTAAATGCATGAAAAAACAATCATACTGTGACACCTTATAGTGTAGTTAAGCAATTGAAGGCTGAATTCTCCTTAATAAACCTGCTTCATCTGTAGCTAGTGTAGAGTTTATCTACAGTCATGAAAGACAGTATTAACTTCTTTTTGGAAGTTGCATTAATGTTTACATGTAGAAGTTCTCATTTGGTCTAGTGTAGCATCAACTCTACATTAACACATTACTATATACCCTGTTGTGCTTTATGCTCTTCACAGATCAACCATCAAGTCCAAATATTTCAAGGACATCTACACATTGTGATGTGGTGGTGCTGCAGCTGTATGCTGACCCAGAGGCCAAAAAGGAAAGCAGTGGTACTGCTATCAAATATTCTTTAACATTCTATTGATCTGCAGTAAAAAAGCAAGTACATCACAAAATCAAAGCAGAACCTGTTCAGTCACACATTACATGACTACTGCTGTTAGGCTTTACCCAGCCATTGTCTTTTCATTTCAGCATATTATATATATTCATCAGCTAAGTAAGGATTAAATAATAGCCAACACTAATCTGATAAACCACAAATTCACACAAAGGAAACTCAAATGCCAAAATGTATCATTAGAAAACAAGTAAAACTGCATTGTCCAATGCAAAACAGCCAAAAAAGAGCAAGAGTTAAAAATTGCATTTGACAAAATCAGAAGGTAAAATCACAAATACGCCTTCAAAAAGCTGCACTAGCAATGCTTATGTTGCTATCAAATATGCTTTAACATTCTATTGATCTGCAGTCAAAAATCAAGTAAATCACAAAATCAAAGCAGAATCTGTTCAGTCATACATTACATGATTACTGCTGTTATGCTTTAATAAAATTAAACTCATTTGTTTCAGCCATTTCAGTTTGGAGTTCATCTAAATTTCTCTTGTACAACATTAATATAAACAAGACGATTGTTTCTGAAGAGTTGTTGCTCTTAGTCTGAATGCAGGAATAGATAGTAAATACAATAAAACAAAAAATCAATTCCTAAACTTAGGAATATCTTCTGAAATTTAATATTATATTGTAGAGAACGAATGTATCCTATCTGTTAGTTAATATGTATGTCAAAGTCTCTTCTATGGAAATTGTATGTCAAAAGTCTGTCCTTAAAACTATGTTTTGTAAAAAATTGTTCTCTTGGAGCTTTTCTCCCCAGGCCTCCATGCTGCTTACAAAACAGTATCCACTTCTTAGATGTAACTGTCAAAGATATCGTAACAATGACAAAAGTAATGAGGGACACTAGCAGAGGTCAATAATTATTTGAATTTCAAACTTCATACCCTTTAGAATATTCATGCTAATGCAAAACCTATTATTTTGTCATGTTTTAGGTTTATAAAAGCAGTATTTTAAAACTTCCACTGTTTTGGGGTCTGTGCCCCCTCCCCCCATTGTTTTGACTGTCCAGATTTATTGTGCCACGATTAATTCAATAACAAAAAATGCGTAGATGTGTCACATCGTCAATTCCAACCCTTTACAAAAATGTACAATTCAAAGGGCGAAATAGCGCTGAGTGGATGCTTTTTGGAAAACTACCTGCCACCACCCATCCCATTACCTAGAGCAAACCAAAAATAAAAAAAAATCCTATTACCATCCAACTGCTTCCTAATGGTGGCATAGTTGTTAAATGCAAAAGTCACTCGCTCCTTTGTGCCGAATAGTAAATATATATACCACAGTGTTTGCGGGATATGCCTTATGGTTAATTTATAGGCATAGGGTTAGGTCAACAAGAGAATGAAGGAAGGCAAAAAAAATTAAAGGTGGCTGTGTTGAAGCTGTGCATCTTTCTAAATATTATTGGGTATGTATTAGAGCAAAAATGGGAATATCCTAGTTTTACTGTTCACTTCACTAGTTTTACATCTGATTACCCCAATAGTAAGAGATTTGATAAAAATAGGAATATACTATTTAATGAGTCTAATGAGCAACCTGATGTACTGAAAGTGTGCAGGACCAGGTTCCAGCCTCATAAAATGTTTAATAATGATCCATCATAGCTTCAGTTGTTCTAGATAATAAGGACTGTGTTTGGTTTACCAAAACATTTTGTTATTTTGCTTCCCAATCTGGGACCGTCTGACAAAAGAAATGCAGTTGTTTAATAATAACTTTTTTCTTCCCAATCAGTACTTTCCTAGTATGATGCAAGCAATTACTCTCTTTTCATAAAGAACCATCGCCATTAAGGCAAAATGAACAAACACTGAAACCATCCCATTGTCCATAAACAAACCAATGAATCAAACTAAGAAAACAAACTGCAAAAAAAACTGACCTCAGTGGTTAGGCAGCAGACTGCAATGGGATATCCTTACGCAGGGACTGTAAACAATAAATAAGCAGCAATAAATCTACCAATTTATTATTTTTTTATTTTACATTTGTTAACCGGGATGGTCCGACTGGATACATGTCCTTTTTCAGCGGAGGCCCGGGGAGAAAAGCTCCAACAGAGTTACATTGATAATTAGGTACAGTAAATGAGCTGAAAGAACTTAACAAAAACATAGGCTATTTACATACAAGTACAAGACTGCCATTACTATTTCTGAGATTACTACAAATGTAACATTAATAACATATTAGCAAGGATGGTAGGCAGTATAATGACATAGAGTTAGACAGGATACATATTTCTTTATCACAGTATACAAAGTACTTATCATCTTAGCTAGTTGTTTATGTTTTAAACAACCAATCCCTTTCCCACAAGAACAAGTCATGTGGGCAGACATCTTGAACAAAGCACATTGTTGTACCCCCCCTATGTTTGTTTATGGGGTAGGTGACACATGGTTCCGTTTCAGTTTTGACTCGCAGAACAAAAAAAAATACCTGATTATGTTATGCGATAAGCAGTGCACATGTAGCCTTGTAGGAACAATAATAGCAGTATATACAATACTGACACTTTAAAAATGTCATCCTGTTCATGTAACAAAACCCTGACTGCCTCGGACACGTACATCTAAAAGTTAGGCTCAGTACAGCAAAATACGTTTTCAATTACAATTTTTAAACCAAGACCGCGACCATGAAATAAAACAGAGGTTCTTCCAAGTATACCGAGTACAAACCAGATGAGAATCATCATCTAACACAAACATTTTATTCAGTAACTGTAAAAAATGGGATTGGGGGGAGGTACTAGCCTTTGCATTACAGTTAACATAAACAAACAAGTAACACTGTGCAACTTAGTGCAAGTACAGGACAGTAAAAGATAACTTATATTGAAACACACAGCACTGCATGTTAGGAAAATGGCAATATACCATACTGATTTCCCCTAGGTTTACATCCTCCGATACAGCCTGCATGCCCTTACTTAACACAGTATTTTGTTTAATCAGGTTTTGGTGAGGGGTTGCTGAGCCTGGTGTCGGAGGCCAAAGAGGAACACATACCATTTCTCCCAAAATAAAAACTCCTACTCTACAGCAGTCTTTATAGATCAATGATGATCATCGAACACAAATTGCAGTTTAGAAATTCCCTGGACCCCGACTTACCTTAGCCAAGAGCAGCAAAAGCAATAAAAAACAAGGTGAAGGGAGGACCAGAGGCACAAAACAACAACCCAAACCCTCGCCATTGTGTAGCCCGCGTGGAGCTGCAGAGAACCAGGAAGACCGCCGATGAGTCACATGTCCAGACATAACCTGTAAGTAACGTTATAGCCAATAGATGCGCCCGCCTCTCATTCCTTTCTTCATTGACAATGAGATAGAGAGGCGGACGTGAGCTGGTTATATACACTCAATTGGAGCAGTAGCCGGGACGTCAGTGGTACGAAATAATCACTGATTGGATGCTTTAACAAGAGCAGCCACTCACATTCAGCACATAGATGCAGGGGGAGGGAATGGAGAATGTAGTATAGTACGGCTTAGTTAGGGGGCTGTGCTATGTACTGTGGATGGAAATATAGTTCATGCTTTATACTACAAGGTGGGGGGAGGGCGCAATTGCTACCTACAATACGGGTGGGGGGCGGTGAAAGTAAAGAAATGTGAAACACTGTCTGAGACTGAAATTGCGGCCTTTTGAGGCTGGCCTGTACGGCACCCTAGGCAGTCGCCTAGTTTGCCTATGCCTAAGGCCGGCCCTGCTCAGTCAAGCAATGATGTTATTGCTAGAGACCACACTGAGCGCAATTTTAATCTCTCCATTTCACAATGCATAACATTCCTCACTTACAGAGGCACACCTCCTCTGCCTAGAAACACACAACCACCCACACAACATACCAGTCAACTTTGAGGCTTTTCCCACCTCTCTGCAAAACTCTAGTGTAATGGCTTTGGCAAACAAAAACAACTGATGGATGTCAGCTCAGGACCTACCTATTGTAGCCAATCCATTGCTCTCGCACAAGATTTCCCCTCTGCAGGACAGCATGCAGGTGTCAGTACAGATTTGCTTCATAGTTCTTGTATAACACACATGCACAAAGGTGAAAAGTACAAAATAAGCAATTTATTGATGACCCAAAAAGGTTTTTTAGAGAATTGGGAAAAATGTAAACGGAATGGAAGGACCACCAAAAAAGAAATAGATAAATTTTGGAGAAGTATTTATGAAGATCCTGTGGAACATAACAATAACAAAGATGCTAAATTGGTAGAAGAAGTAAAAGAAAGAATACGAAGTTCAAAGGTGCAGAATATGAAATGGTATGAAGTAACAGCCAGAGAGATTGAAACAAAGTTAAGAAAAGCCTCTAATTGGAAAACCCCAAGCCCAGATGGCATTACCTAACTCTGGTTAAAAATAGTAACATCTTTGCATGAAGATTTGGCCATGAGTAAGAACTACTTATATGTGCACCCCAAACAGACACCAGCCTGGCTAACAACAGGAAAAACAATTGTCCTACATAAAAGTGAACCTGCAAGCTACCCTAAAAATTATAGACTAGTAACTTGCCTTCCAATGACATATAAACTATACACTGGAATTGATGCCGACAAAGTTTATAGTCATGTAGAAGACAACGCAATTATGGCAGTAGAATAAAAGAGCAATAAAAGAAAGTCATATGGAATAAAAGATCAGTTGTTAAATAAACAGTGGAGGACTGTAAAAAGGGGAAGAATCTTAAGTACGGCATGGATTGACTACAAAAAAGCATTTGACAGTATCCTACATTCATGGATAAAAGAGTGCTTAATACTGTATAAGATACACCCTACACTGACAACATCACAGCAACCATGAAACAGTGGCAGACCACTTTGCAGTTAAGCTATGATTAATGGACAAATTATTATTCCAGGGATAAAAATCCAAAGGGGTATATTCCAGGGTGACTGTCTGTCACGGTTGCTCTTTTGCCTTGCACTTAACCCATCATGCTGTCTGCTTAACAGGTTAGGTCATGGCTATAGTTTAGCTCCCAGAAAGCATCAAAGTGTAAAGACTTCTCACCATCTCTTTGTTGATGTTTAAAACTGTATAGCTCATCAGATGAGGAACTGAAAGCACAACTACAAGTAGTCAAAACTTTATCAGATGATATAAGAATGTCATTTGGTCTTGATAAATGTACAAAAGCAACCTTTAAAGCAGGAAAGCTGCAGCACCAAAAAAACATCAGTTTGGGACAAGAATGTGGTATAAAAGAACTTGAGCAAGAGTGAGTCTATAAATATTTGGGAAATGAAGAAGGATCAACAATAAAACCTGAACAAATGCAAATAAAACTTGGTAAGGACTGTTTTAGAAGACTTAAATTAATCATGAAAACAACGTTGACATCTAGGAACAAAATTCAAGCTGTAAACCAATTTGCACTTCCTGTCCTAACTTACAGTTTTGGAGTGATTGACTGGCCCCAAAAGGTGTTGAACAGATTAGATAGGAAATGAAGGAGGATGCTTCATGCTCATCATATGTTGTTATTGTTGTGTCTTTCGGCTTTTCCTGGTTAGGGGTCACCACAGCGGAACTCCGGTCCGCTAATGATTGGCAGTTGATTTTTACGTGCTGAGTTGCCGGCCCTGACACACAACCTTCAACGAAGGTACGCCCATTCACACATGTCTCCACACACAATACGCTCTAGCTGAGAATCGACTGGGACAATGTCTTGCTGTGAGGCGACAACGCTACCGCAGCACCACCACCACCGCGGACTTCATGCTCATCATATGATTTATCGGTGCATATTAAGATTATATATTCCCCGTTCCAAAGGAAGCATGAGCCTCCTTGAAATTGATTACATGTATAGATTTGCAATTGTGGTACTGCATACATATCTGCTGAAGACCCAAACATAGTGAAAATTTTGAAACGTGAGAATAAATCTAAGGAGGTGACTTCCCTTCGAAGTCTAGCAAAATCATAAAGCGGGAATGAAAATCAAGCCAGAACTAGATAAAAATCGGACAGCAACTGAATGTGCCAAAAAAAAAAAAAGAAAGAATGTAAGGTGAAAGATCATATGAGAAGGCAAGAAATATTGAAAATGTATAAATAAAGCTGCAAGTATAGAAAACTCCTGGAAGAACCTCATGTTGATCAGGATCGAACGCAGGAATGGTTAAGGAGAGGCAAATTTAAACCAAAAGATGAAAGGTTAATATTGGCCCAAGATAGTGGACTTGCATACATGTTGGTTTACAAAGTCCATTGAACAAGTGGGAGAAACAGACAAATGTACTTTTTCTAAAAACAGAATTGGAAGTAGTTGCACACTTCATTGCTGTTCGCAACATACTAATGGCAGAAGGACTGTATACTGAAAGGCATAATAATGCAAGACTGTTTCACTGGGGATTGTTCAAACATTATAATATTGTAGCAGCTGAAAAATGCTGGAAACATAAGCCACAAAGCATCATAGAAAATGAAGCCTACATCACATGGGATCACCCATTACCAACATTTCAAAAGATAGATGCAAGAAAAGCAGATATAGTGATCCACGAAAAGAAGACAAACGTAGCATTGACAATTGAAATTGTTACACCCAGTGACTACAGTGTCTTGCGTACAGCGAGACACAAAGTTATAAAATATCTGGATTTGCAGGTGAAAACTAAGGCAATGTGGAAGAAGGATACCCAGACACGTCCAGTAATAGTAGGGCAATAGATCTTATAAAAAAGAATTTACAGTCATACTTGTATGTTACCAGTACATGCAACTCCATACGAATTGCAGGAGTCATCATCCCTGGGCACATTGCTGGTGCTGCGAAGAGCACTTTTGGCTAACATCAAAGATTGAAACCATCCTAATTTCATGAACTTTAATCGTACTTTGACTTAGGAATGGCGTCCATTCCTGACATGGTATTAGAAACCCAAAAGACTTGAGAGAAATTTAAAAAGTGTGAAACCTAGCAATTTTAAAAGGTACCCCTGATTTATGCTATTGTCCATATTATTGTTAGCTTGGTATGGAATTCTTAAACAAAAGTAGAGTGGCATGAACACATGGTGTTTATAAATTTGCTTTAATTGCTGCAGTGTGGATTATCCCTGTACTGGAGACATTATTTTGCTAATTAATTACTTGCACTAAAAATCAAAATGAGAAGATATGCTTGTAAAACAATAAAGCCGTAGCGGCCGAAATGGATAAAAAAACAGCCTCTTTAGTAATTGTTAAGCGCTTTTTGTTTGCATAGAATAGCAAACTTCATCAGACAAATTTAAAAATGAGGTAAACTCCTTAAATTTTAAATGAACCGCCTCACCCTTCTAAAACAAGAAGTGACGTGTTACTTATTTTTTTAAAACGCATACTACATAAAATAAACATTAAAATAACCAAACAATTTAAACTATCAAAGCAAGTATTCATTATGCATCAGTAATGAATGAATTAAAGCAGCCATTACTTCATCCAAGTGTGCACCATATTACTTTTCATGCTAACCATTACATATTATCACAAACAATACTCATGAATATTTATCATCATATATAAATTATGTTCACTATTGAAAATCAACTAAATTCTAATATCTAATATTGGGCTACCATTTGTACTGTATACTGAAAATAATAATAATCATAATAAGCTAAGCATCCATTCTAATACCTAATGTTGAGCTGCCATTTGTACTGCATACAAAAATAATGATGGTTTATCTCATTTATGCCTTTAATCTAAGTATACTGTTAATTGTGCAATAATCATTCAGCCCTGGCCATACATATGAATATAAACTCAGTTGCCAAATTAATTCAGCCTTTTCAAGCTGAAGCGCCCAAGGTCCACCCTTATCCTGTTCATTAATTTGCTGAATTGTCCAAAATTGAAAATGGTGGTCATTATACTCATGCACATGCTTGGCTAGTGCATTTGTTAGAACTCCCTTCCTAATGGCATATAAATGCTCTTAGATTCTTTCTTTTAAACTTCTAGTTGTTTTTCCTGTATAATATGCCGGACATGTTTTGCACATAACCACATAAACTACCCCTTTTGTATTACAGTTAAATTTACCGAATATTCCATACTTTCTTCCTTTTATCTCAAAATCTTGGCCTTGATGTATATGGCTGCAATAATTGCACATCCCACACCTGTTCATATCTACATTACCACTTATCTTATGATCTGAAGTAGGATATTCATTTGTCTGCAACCTGTGGGTTATGGATCCGATATCGGATCCGAACCGGCATAGTTTCCAGCTATGGATCCAAGCTCTCAGCTCCTCCCCTCACCCATAATGCCCTGCTCTACCCTCATGACCTCAGATCTTGTTTGCCGCGCTGGTAACTGGATGTGGTTTCTTTAGCTCTCAGCTAAGTGGTATTTTCTTGTATAAAAATTGAAATTTTTTGCTTTCTTTAAACTTTTTGTGTGAAAGTTGTAGGTTCCCTTTGTGTATTGACTGTTTTTAGTTTAAATTTATTTACAGTAGTATTTTTTATTCCCTCCCCTCGCTGGACGTAGAGTGTGTGTGAGGCCTGTGTGCTTGTTTTAGTTTTTGTTAAGTTACTTCTGTAACTTTTGGGAAGTTTTGACTATGGCTGACCAGCCTAAGTCATTCTTTTCTAAATGCTCCGAGTGTGGCCATAAGCTCTCACCGGCTGATGGCCACACTCGGTGTGTTAAGTGTCTTGGGGTTGAACACCTCACATCTGGCTGTTCCATTTGTGCAGGGTTCAACCCCAGGGCACTGAGGGAGCGGAGGTCCAAGCTGGTCCTGGCGGGTCTTTTACCGCCGGACTCGGCTCCGACCCCGCTCCTTCGGGGACTCCTGCGGCTGCAGCTGTTCCCCCTGTAGCACCCCCTCCTGCTCCTGGGACTCAAACTCCCGCTTCAGGACAGGAGAGGGATGCTTCTAAGAAGGACCGGAGGGAGAAGCACCGTGCGGCGGGCCGAGACCTCTGTTTCGGCCCCGCCTGCCAAGCGGGCTTCTCCCCCGGCTTCCTTGTTGGAGCGGTCTCCTCCTTCTCGGCTCCGGTCACCTGTGTGCTTCTCACCGGGTCCTGAGGAGGAGGAGACCCGATCTCCGGCGAGGCTATCGAGGAGGCATTCCAGGCCTACCTCGGTAGCCTCGTCGAGATCTACCCATAGCCTTTCGGATGCTGATCTGGACCGGATGATGCGAAGGTTCATCCAGGCCCAGATGCAGATGGGAGTGCTCTTGCCTCCCCCCCCTCCGGGGGGGAGCTCAACACCCTTTTTCAAGCCTATTGCTCCTTCTCCGACCCGCTTCCGGGTTCGAGCAGCTGGAGCCGAGCAGCCGGGCCGGGGAGGTCGGATCCGATAGTACTGGGTACCGGATCCGACCATGCCCTCGAGTGCGTCGGACCCGATCTCTCGGAGCCTGGATCCGAGCTTCGGATCCGGGGGGATCAGTGCTCCTTCGGCGCCGTCTGTGTCGGAGCGCACTGTCCCTTCGGATCCGAGTGCTTCGGCGCCGGCTCCGATCCACTCTTCGGATCCGAGGGGAGCCGATTGTCGGATCCTTTGGTCGAGGTCGGCTCCCCTTCGGCTTTTGATGTAGTGGAGAGGGCTCTGTTGAGGGTCTCCGGACCCCGGCACTTGCTTCGGCTCCGTCCCGCGCTCCCTCTGCACTGGGCCAGGCTTCCACCATCCGGCCCCTGGGACAGCCCGTTTCTGTGCCCCAAGTTGCTCCTATGGAGCAAATGGCTGCTTGCGAGGACTCCTCTGACAGCCCCCCGATGGAGGCTCCTCGCAAGCATACGTGGAAAAGGAGGCACATTGACTCGCGTGAGTGTCTCACTGAAGACACGGACTTGGAGGAAGGGGAAGGCTCCCCACGGTGACCCCGAGGATGTCTCCTTGGAGACATCATGGAAATGCTCCGTATCAGGGGGTGGTCTGCCCCAAGTCTTCCTCGGACGAGTCCGTGTTCTTGGAGGCATTCGAAACGGGCCCGTCTACCTCTTGGGTGTCCCCCCCTGCCGACCCCCTGGTGGACCTTATTACCACCAGGGCGTGGAAGGAACCGGACACCGTGGAGCCAATTCCCAAAAGACCTGACAAAATCCTTAGCCCGCCTTCTGACAGGACCCATTGGAGTAAGGGGCCTCCTGTAGATGCCATGTTGATGGCGGCGGCCACAAAGAGGGAACTGGCTCAGGAGAGTCCCTCAGTCCACCCACCGAGCAAGGAGTCTCGGATGATGGACCGCTTGGGGAAGCGGATGTTCAGTTCGGCGACCTTTTCGGTGAGGGCGCTGAACTATTTGGCACATGTTATTCGGATGCAGCGAGACCTTATTAAGGAGTACGCTGCATCCCCCCCTGAGTCCATTTCGGAGGAGGACAGAGCTCTGCACTCCACCAAAATGGCCACTCTAAGGTCAGTCACGAATACTTCTATGCGGCTACTCTCCCATGCTACGGAGGGCGCCGCTAGAGCTGCGGGGACAGGACTGGTCACTAGACGTCAGGCCTGGCTCCGCCACTGCCTTTTTTCTGAGCCCTTCAAGGCGCTGCTTAACGCCCCTTTGATGGTTCTGCTCTGTTTGGCAAGACCGTTCGCGACGTTGACCCAGAGCGAGAAGGACGGAAGACGCTGTCTGCCGTCAGAATCCGCTTCTCTGCACCCCAGAGGCCCTATTCTAGGAACCAAAAGGGTCAGAAGAAGATGTGGTTCCGGAAGTCGCAGCAGTCCCAGCCTGCTCCGGACAACCAGTCCTTCCGTGGCAGAGGAGGACAGGGAGGACGCCGCCCTAGAGGCAGAGGGGCTCCCAGAAACTTCGGGTCCAGGGAACCTTTCTCTGAACGGCCCGCGCAGCAGCCCTGAAGGGCTGCCCGACTGCTCTACTCTGGAGGCAGTCGGGGGACGTTTTTCGGGGCACCTAGCGGCATGGGAGTCCATAACATCGGACCGCTGGGTTCTCCAAATCATATCCAGGGGATATCACATTCCTTTCCTTCACCTTCCAAAGATGCAGTCCCTCCCAGACGTACCACCCGGTCAAAGGGAGGCCGCTTTAGCAGAAATTGGCCATCTGCTAGAGAAAAGAGCCATCCAGCCCGTTCCCCCAGACCAGATCGGATCAGGGTTCTACTCCAGGTTCTTTTTAGTGCCAAAAAAGACGGGGGAACTAAGACCAATCCTAGACCTCTCTCTCCTGAATCTGGCAGTCCCCAAAGAAAAATTCCGAATGGTCACTCTACAATCTATTCTCCCCCTTCTGGGAGAATGCCACTGGATGTGCTCGATAGATCTCAAGGACGCGTACTACCACATCCTAATGGACAGGCGCCCAGGAGGTTTCTCCGCTTCGGCTGGGAGCCAGTCACTACCAGTTCGGGTCCTTCCCTTTGGTCTCACCACAGCCCCAGGGTGTTTACCAAAGTACTAGCAGTGGTAGCGGCCCACCTGAGGCTTCAGTGGGTGCAGGTCTTTCCCTACCTGGACGACTGGCTCCTTACCGCCCCAACAAGGCATCTACTTCTCTCGGCGAGACTCCTTTCTCCATCTTGCTCCATTTCTGGGCATCACAATAAATACAAAAAAGTCCAACCTGGCACCCACTCAGCTCTTAGATTTCATAGGGGCCAGACTAGACACAAGGAGTTTACGAGCCTTCCTTACTGCGGACAGGATTCTGAATCTGCAGCTCCAGGTGCGGGCCATTCTCCATTCATGTTCTGTTCCAGCGGAGTTGGTCCTGAGGGCTCTAGGGTCCATGGCTTCGTCGATAGCTCTTCTTCCTCTTGCCAGGCTCAATATGCGCATTCTACAGTGGACGCTCTTAGTACAGTGGTCTTACCTTGCTCTACCCATGTATCAACCCATAGCGAGCAGCAAGGCTTGCAAGCGGTCCCTCTTGTGGTGGCACCACTCCGCGGATCTCCACGAGGGTCGCCCATTTTGTGCTTCTCCCCCTCTCGCCACGGTGACCACGGACGCCTCCCGCCTCGGGTGGGGGGGGCACTTTGCGGGCCGGACAGTCCAAGGCACGTGGAACGATACAGAGACCTTACTGCATATCAATGTTCTAGAGATGAGAGCTGTGCTCTTAGCGTTGCTAGCACTTCAGGACTTTCTTCCCTTGGGAACAATTGCGATTCAGTCGGACAATATGTCTGTTGTCTGGTACATCAACAAGCAAGGGGCAACAAGGTCTTACCCTCTTTGTCGAGAGGCCATGAGAGTTTGGGAATGGGCAATCTCCACCAATCGCTTTCTCATAGCAACGCACATTCCGGGTCGGTCCAACATCCTAGCGGACAAGCTCAGTCGCACCATTCTGACCCCTTACGAGTGGTCTCTCAATTGTCAAGTAGCGGAACGCATATTCGCACGGTGGGGAACCCCTTCATGCGATCTTTTTGCCTCTCCCTCAAACACCAAGTGCGACAGTTTTTTCGCTCTGATACCTCCTCCCGGAGGTACCCCAAGAGACGCTCTGGTGCATGCTTGGCCACCCGGTCTTCTGTATGCCTATCCACCCTTGCCTCTGATGCTGCAAGTTCTTCAGAAAGCCTCTCGGGTGGGTTGCAGAATGATTCTCATTGCTCCGTTCTGGCCTCGACAGATCTGGTTCCCCTTCCTAAGGTCTCACTCTGTGAATCCTCCTTGGATTCTAGATCCTATTCCGGATCTGATATCCCATCCATCCTGCATTCCTCCTCCGAACCTGGACAGCCTGAAGCTGACCGCTTGGCTGCTCCAGTTCCACTCTTGATAAGGACTCCCGGTATCTCTTCACCGGTAAAGGCTATTTTGGTGGCGGCTCATAAACCAGCCACTAGAAAGGTTTACCGAAGCAAATGGAAACGTTTCTCCGTGTGGGCGGAGCGGCAAGGCCTAGATCCCTTCACGGTTCCTCTCCCCGTAGTGCTTGATTTTCTAACCTCTCTCTTTAATGATGGTGCCAGCAGTTCCACAGTCAAAGTTCAACTGGCGGCAATTTCTCACTATCACATTGGTCAAGAGTCTAATCCTCTTATGTCAGCCAAATTGTGCAAAACCTTTCTTAAGGGTACTTTCCTTCTCAGGCCCCCTATTAAGCAAGCAGTTCCTCCTTGGGACCTTTCTCTGGTCCTACAGGCCTTGACCGCTCCCCCTTTCGAGCCCGCGGCTACAGTGGACCTCAAATTCTTGTCTTACAAGACAGCCTTTTTGGTAGCCATTACATCAGCCAAGAGAGTTTCTGAACTTCAAGCTTTATCAGCTAAACCTCCTTACTTGGTTTTTTATCCGGACCGTGTCTCCCTCAGGACCAACCCGTCCTTCCTTCCTAAAATCGCTTCTGAAGCAAACATCAATCAATCTATTAACCTCCCTGTTTTCTTCCCTAAGTATGAAAACAAAGGTGAATATAGGCTACACTCACTAGATGTTCACAGGCAACTAAGATTTTATCTCAACAGGACAGCTGGTCATAGGCAATCCGACCAGCTGTTTATTTCCTTTGCAAAATTCAATTTGGGCAAGCCAATTTCCAAAGTTTCTCTGTCCCGCTGGATTTCACAGTGCATTTTATTGGCTTATCAAGCGTCAGGAAGGCCCGCACCGGAGGGTGTTCATGCCCATTCAACCCGGTCAGTATCTACCTCAGCAGCCTTCAAGGCTAGGATTCCTCTGGATGATATTTGTGCAGCAGCTACATGGGCTTCGTCTCATACATTTATTTCTCACTATAAGTTGGATCTTGCATCCAGGGGTAGAGCATCCTTTGGCTCGGCGGTGCTCCGGAATATCCTTCCATGATGGCGCCCAAGATTCAGGTAGCTGGGGACTCTGTCCCACAGGTTGCAGACAAATGAATATCCTACTTCAGATTTAGAAGTTATGTACTCACCATAACGTTCCATCTGAGTAGGTGTATTCATTTGTCTGCAACCATCCCGCCCTCTATCCCCTGGCCTTTCAGTTTCCTGCATATTACTGGTTACCCTTTTGAGGGTATTGTTGCTTTGGCAAACTCGATCTGAGGTCATGAGGGTAGAGCAGGGCATTATGGGTGAGGGGAGGAGCTGAGAGCTTGGATCCATAGCTGGAAACTATGCCGGTTCGGATCCGATATCGGATCCATAACCCACAGGTTGCAGACAAATGAATACACCTACTCAGATGGAACGTTATGGTGAGTACATAACTTCTAATTTCTTACAACTGCCAATTAAGTTCTTCAGATTTTTACCTCTCCTTGCTACTATCCTTTATCCATCACCTAACTTATTCCTAATTTGTATGTCATCCTCACTGACGGTCCAATTTTTTTTTTTAACATAATGGCCTTAATTTCATAAAAATGTGTGCTAAAAGCTGTTATAATTGTAGCCGAGCAGTCATATTGCTCGTCCTTAGTTCTTACTCTATGTTCCTCTGTGTAATAACCAAGAATAGGAATAAAATGTCCATTCGCTCTCTTTGTCTTAACCTCATCTTATAATTCATAAAGCATATGTTCTGGGTATCCTGTCTTGGTGAACATATTTACAAGCCCCTCACATTCTATTTCAAAATCCATGTCCAGGCTCACCATTTTTGCGGCCCGGATGAACTGATCTTGTACCACTGCTTTTTTGTTTGTAATAGGGTGCGAACTAGTAAAATGCAAGAACGAATTTGAATATGTAGGTTTTCTATAAATTTTTGCCTTAAATCTTTTATTAATCATATCCTTACTTAAGATTCACATCCAAATAATTGATTTCTTGATCTTTAATTTTGTACGTAAATTTCAAGTAGTCCGTGGTACCATTAATATAATCAAAAAAACTGTGAAGAGCCTGCTTATTACCTTTCCACAAAATAAAAATATCATCAAGATTACGCAGGTATAAACTGATATGTTCACCATAATCACTATTCAGGTCATAGTGTCGCCCAGACTGCCATCACAAGATTAGCAAATATAGTTCCGCAAGGTGACCCCCCCCCCTCCCATAGCAACTCCCACTTTTTGCAGGTAATAGTTGTTATTAAACCTGATGTAATTGTTCTTCAGTACTATGTCAAAAAGGTCGACATATAAATTAACCTCCAACTGCGGCACATGCTGCTCTAAAAGGTACCACTCTATCATCTCAATACCTTCCTGTTGAGGAATAACCGAGAATAGATCTTTAATGTCCACCGTTAGAAACAAGACCTCATCTGTATATGTACTCTTGTTAACTCCAAAAAGTGCCATGAGTCTCTGTAAATTTGGGGTTGATTACCTAAATATTTTTTAACCTGCTATCCAGAAACGTATCACATGCATAGGTGATGGAATTGCGCCCATCAACTATTGGGCAAAGGGGGAGGATTTGTTACATCCTTATGCACTTTAGGTGTTCCAAACATGGTGGGAATAGTGGGAGAAATCATGTTTAAGTAATTGAAAGTATTTATATCAATGCTGTTTTCTAGAAATATATAATTCAACATCATATTAATTCTTCTATATGCTGCAGTCATCTCGTTATTACTAACTTCTTCGTATGTCTCTGTAGCTAGTATGGCATTAACTCTGCTGTTATAATCAAAAACATCCATCACTACTAACCCCCCCCCCCCCCCTGTTTGTCCGGTTTCATGATTCTAACATTTTGTTGCATTAAAAATGTCAGTATATCCCTCTCATTGTTGGTTAAATTATCCTTACACTGCTTATTTTTCTTGGTTAATGCATGTCTAATGCTTTTCATAAAATGCCAGAACAGGATGTAGAGGGGGATTAAATGTGCTGCTGATCTACAACTCATTATGATGGTTGTTGCCATTGTAATTCTGCCCATCACCAAACAAAACCTTAAAATTTAACTTCTGTAAAAAAAAAAAAAAAAAAAATTTAAGATCAATAAGTACATCAGCTAATCTAGTTCCTTTTGTGGGAACAAATGTAAGCCCTTTGCTTAGCAAATTCACCATATCCTCATCAAACTTCGTATCTGAAAAAATTATACACTTTAAAATCCTTAACAGTATTGAATACGACTGGTTTTGAGTTCATGTTGTTGTTATTACTAACAGCATCATCTACAACATTATAATCACCATTGTTAAGTAAATTATCATTCACTTCATTATTCAGCTGTAGCAAAGTCCATGATTGTGTCTCGTGTACCTGCCCCATCCCCAGTGTAGCCCCTGCTGCCCATTTAGTTCCTCCTGGACAGACTGTAAAAATCTTGGTTGTCCGACTAATTATGGCTATTGTTGTTGCTGCTGCTGTTCCAGTTTTTGATCCTTTCGGATCTTCTCAATGGTGGATAGTCCTGATCATCATAAACAGGTCCAACTTCTTGATGGTTACCTTGCAAGTCATTAACCCCATATCCAGCACTCGTTCCCCTTGCTCATTATTGTTGATAGCCAGTCGACCCATATTGCCCGCCCTTGTGGCTTAGGGGTAGGCCTGTCCATTAATATACTACTTAATATACTGTTTGTCTCTAACTTTTTTTTGCTTTTTCTGTTTCAGATCAATTAACATTTTTTCTATGCTGGCATAAATATGCTGATGTTCATACTTGTACCTTTCATACTCATTGTCTGCTTGTAACTGAGATTCAAGATCAGTGCATTCATTAAGAAGCCCATCAATTTCTTTTTGATTATATTTGATGAGCAACTCCAAAAATTCAAACCCACGCCGATCAATCACGAGTATGACTTCATTGTGCAGGGGGGGAATTCTCAACTAACCCAGCAGGACAGTGCCAAGTCATAACCCTTTTGGCACCACACTATTTGTGATACAATCCTTTAAACATACATTCTCCAGCTGTAATTTCTTTAACTTGTATAGTTTGCCATCAAAGTGGTTTAGTATTCCTTTTATATAATGGTCCCTGTCCCATCTGTATTTGTTACACTCCTCATGGTTTGATATTCATTAACCAACCATTCGTTAAGTGGAGGAGGTTTCCATAAAACATTACTTGTATTAGTAGCCCCATGAGTTTGTATAACAGTGCATATTGTACCAGCATTCATTTCATTACTACAAGAAGTATGAGAATTACTTGTACAATTCTGTCCCCGTTATGCTCGTTATTAAGGGGCTGCAAAGCTATACCTGGTGAATGACCAGTACTAGAACCAGGGTTAATGGATCGTTGATGTCCTTTCGTATTGCTGCCATTTCCATTCACATACTGCGATGTATGCATTTGTCCAGGAAAAAAAATGCTCAGGGGTTGGTGAGCCCAGACTTCACTGCTGGCCCAAGTTTCTGTTGCTATTTGCAGATGTACATTGCTGCAGCTGCTTCTCCTGTGCTTGCGTTGGTACACCAAAACTCCGTTGTTGCTGCCATTGCTCCTCCTGTCGTTAGCATAAAACATCCACACTCCGTTTTTGTAACGGAAGCTCCTGCCTTGAATTGGAAACTGCAGTGTTCCATTGCTGAGTCGACACTGAACCCTGGCTGCTTCTTATTACTTCCACGACATTTGTAAGCCCTTCCACACACTGTCAATCCTTGAATAAGGGCCATGAGTCCCCAACCGAATAAGTATGTTGGTCCTGCGTAATTCAGTATTCTTAGTATGGTATGTTTTCAAATCAAAAGCCATTAAGTTCCTGATTCTTTAAATGTATGTGAACTTGTGTTGAATAATGTATTTAATAATGAATTCAAAAATAGCGTACCACTAATGTGCAACAGAGTAGATAATGTTCTTAGCCTCTAAAAATCTATTTTTATTAACATAAAATATTTAACTTAGTTGTAGGAGGTTATTGTTGCTTATTACTGATAAGTACTTATTGTATATTTCAGTCTGACATAGTGTAATGCTAACTGAAAATCATATCAATGTATTTAATTTAATGTATTGTAAACATTTGTACTGTGCCAGATCAGTGAAATACTTGAGATAATGTTATATATATTGAATGTGTAAGTGCAACTGTGACTGCTGATTTTGAACCCATTACCTTCCGTCCTTGAAGCAGAGACATCATCAGCAAATTTTCCATTTTCTGTATGGGATCGGGGTGTCGTGTCAACTGTCACCATCTTTGTCAGTACAATGCCACTCTACTACTCTCTTGGAAAGTCATGCCTGACTGTTGCAGGTCTTCTGTCACAAAGTCCATCCGTCTCTTTGCTTGATGCCTTATTTCCTCCCACCTTCATCACCAGATTGTCTTTTGATTTTCTGCACATGTGCCTGAATCACTGTAATCTGTTCTTTGATATTCTGTTTAATTGAAGCTACTTTGGCATCTGCTCTGATATCCTCATTACTTTTTCTGCCCACCGTGTGCATCCTCCTTTTTATCACCTCTATCATCTTCAGTTCCAGATAACCAGAGAATAAGCATACTAGTATCAGTGTGCAAGAACAAAGGGCACATTTACAACTGTTGGTAGTACAGAGGTATGAAATGCCTGTCGCATTGCATGAAAGTTTTGGAGAGGGTGATTGATCAGTGAATACATGGGGTATTAGAAAGTAAGATGGGAGACGAGCAGTTCGTGTTCAGATCAGGATGCAGCACCACCGACTCGATGTTTGCAATGAGACAGATAATTGAGAAGAAGCTAGAGATGAGGAAAGAGTCCAGTTGGGCATTCCTAGACTTGGAAATAACGCACAACCTTCAACCAAGGTATGCCCATTCACGCATGTCTCCACGCAGAAGACGCTGTAACTGAGAGTCGAACCGGACAGCATCTTACTGTGAGGCGACAACGCTACCGCAGCACCACCACCGCGGATTGTTTAGGTGTGTAGTTGTAAATGACAGTAAAGTTTACTTTGACTTAAGGCAACCCACAGTAATAAAAAAAATCAGTATTCTTAATATCCTATGAGTACAATATACATGCACACTGTCCCAGTGGACTGTATTTCTTCTAAGAAAGTACACCACCTCTGACTGTGAAATTGCTACAGAATATGTTAATAAAGGCAAACTTTGCTTTTTGATAGATACTGCCCTCCAACAAACTCCATTAACCATAACTGCCCTTGCTCTCCTGTATTGTACGCTACTTTCTGTACACTACTTTCTCACTGAGAAAAGAATGAAAAATGTAAGAACTACAGTAACATTTTGCTATTTCAGCTTGTGATTGGTAAAGAAATGTACCACCTACAACAAGTCTTAACACTTTTATTTGCCAGGAGTAATTATACGATGGCTTTGTGCTTTCATGTGCAAGATGCCTCCATATCCCTTCCCCAAAAAGGCAGTCTAGTTCTTTGCATATATCTGATCCTTGACGATGAGGAGAGTGACAAAAACTACTACAATCATGTAATAATTTCAACATGTTGTTCTTGAACACATATACTTACCCCCAAACATGTACTAAGCACCTCTCAGAGACTCGTAGCATTGAGCTAAAATTAGAGGCTATTCAGAAACTGGGGGTTACCTCAATAAAAACAAAGAATCTCAAAAGAAATCTGCCTATGCTGTCCTTAGCATTGGTAGTGCTTTCCAAGCTCTCCTGATGACTCTTTCCGTCACTAAAACAGGCTCCTACCCCTCCATGGAAACATGCAAACACTCTGGAGTAAGGGAAATAATGCACCCGTCATCCCAAAAATAAGCAGCAAATCTTTTATTTAAAGAATTGTCCAACTGCAATGTCTTCTCCCATGAAAAATGTTTAAATCTTCTTCCTTTCCGTCACTGTGGTATGTGACAGCACGGTTTCTTGTATTCCAGCCAACCTTAATGTTTGCATATGCAGACCTGACCTCAAAGAAAGCATTCATGCCCTGCAGGTCTGATCTGAATCAGCAGTCAGCAGTTTCTCAAAAAAAAAAAAAGTGATTGTGGCTAGGCTCTTTCGTGGCTGTTTAACCTGCTGCATCACAAGCCAGAGCCAAACTTGTATTCCAGCTCAGGCCGGCTGTAGTTTGCCCACCTCTACAAGTGCCCTGATTTTGCTTCTAGTTCTGTAGAAGTATGAGTTGTGCAAAAGTCAAATTTTAGTAGACACACGTATCTATTCCTTTAATTTCATATTTTATTTTGTGCAACTAGTAAAGTGTATTTTCTAATATGCTGCATCTTGGTGAGTTACTGTATTGTATGATGCATGTCTGTCTACCTTACAGCTGTATGCACCTGTGTCGTCTGATTCCAGTTTTATCTACAAATGTGTAACTGAAATTATATTGTGTAGGCTACTGGCATCATTCTAACAGTTTGCAAGGTCTGATTCCCTATCTGACACCTCTAGTCTTACAGATGACATTATTTCATTTTTTTTTTTTTTGTTAGCGTTTGAAAGACATGCGTGCGTAAATGGGCGTGCCTTCGTTGAAGGTTGGGCGTTGAGCTGGCACCTTGGCATTTCGTAAAAATCTACTGCCAATCATTAGTGGATCAGAGTTCTGCTGTGGCGACCCCTTACCGGGAAAAGCCGAAAAACAAACAACAACAACTTGGGCTTTACACTGATCACAATAGACCATTTGCAGGCACAGCATGGCTGAAGAAATTCACAAAAATAAATAAGAAAACCACAGAAGGCATATAATCCCATACACAGTTGGTACTGTATGTGAACGTTAACAGGGTAGAAAAACAAATATGAATTAATTTTAGTAGTAAATATGAGAGAGAAGCAGTAGATGAGAACAGAGGGTCAAAGCAGAAGTGATGCAGGTAAGGTGGGAGTTTTGCACTTGCAGTCAGATTTTTGATGGAGGTGTCTTTGGGGATGAGCTTGAATGTGGAGAAAGAACAGATTTCTGCCAGAGTTTTGATTCAATTCATATCATTCAAGCTGTTCTCATTCCAACTTGCTCACATGCTAGAGCTGTCAAAGCAGTGACAGAACTGCTATCTTGTCATGTTTGATACAGGATGCTCTCTTATGCCTTCACCACTTTTTGCAAATTAATACAAGATAAATACATTGTTTTCTTGTATTTGTGCTGCTGCCTGACTTCATATAGTACTCTTCTGCAATTAGACAGTGTTACTGTAGCGTTCCATGTCTTCAGGTGCCCAAAGTGTTTTTTTATTGAAATCTAAGATTTTGCAGGTCTTTGCTTACAAAGTAGTGCAAAGAACTGGACTGTTTTTGTAGAATTAGATTTTATGCTGTTTCATACAGTATTTAGCTGTCTCAAATACAAAACAATTGCTTTGTGCAACTATTAAAAGAAACGTAGACATTTTTGTCCTAAAATCTCAAGATATTTGCCTTTTGTGATTTTTTTTTTTCCACAGGCTGCACCTGCCCAGGTAGGGACTGTCCTGCATAAATTGGGACAGGTGGCAACCCTGGATCACTGGCATTACTGAAAGTACACAGTACACATTGAAAGCCTACGCTGTAATATAATGTCAGTCTGTACTGCATTACCACCATTCCATAATGTAGTGTTATCTGCCTTTATAGTTGGATTATGTGTTGTGGAGTCCTCAATCTGTTATAGGGGATGCTAACCACAAGTGTACTACCATCTGTATTTTGCCTCTGTTACTCAGATTACACCATGTCACATTCCATTAATGGCTATACTTGAGACAGTGTAGCTATGCCCGAAGTACATGCTATTTCTGTTCATACTATGTTATGCATTGCTTCCTTTTCATTGCCGCTCTGTGCACACCTCTTAACCCCTTAGTTCAACAAGTCTGGGCAATGTTGGAAGTATTGGGGGGGGTGCAAAATCATGGACTGAATTTAAATATTGCTTTTACAAACTTTGATAGAGTAATAGGTTTGCATTAGCATGCATTTTCTAAAGGATATAAAGCTTAAAATTCAAATGTCTGCCATTTTGCTAGTGACTTCAATCCTCAGTGGTTTGCAAGAAAACTACAAATTTTATGAAACAGACTAAAAATAAGAGGTGAAAATCTGGACATGCTGCAAAATTCTGGAAAGCTGACCGGTATGAGACTATGCTACAGAAATAGTGTGCTTCATTAGATACTATGGCACCTTATGTCTAGCACTGAATTATTCTTATAAGGGTATGCCCCATGTGTTGCACACAGTGAGCTGAATTTTAAGCAACAACTCTTTGGCCTCAGCTTTTAGTGTGTGCGCCTGTGTCTGGGTATACATAACAAATATGTTAGGTGGTATTTGGAACATGATGGAGAAGTATACTCCTGCATAAACTTGGAGAGCTGTAGTATGAGATGATTTTGATTGTTTGACAGAAGACTCCTAGTGAATTAATTTCTCCTCGTTCATATCCACAAAACAAATAGCACCAGAATTACTTGTTCTAAAACCAGCTGTGACATTTTCTATTCAGTGCATTATACCATGTATTATTACTGATGCACCCACTGTAGTACTGATGGAATGCTTTCATAGATTCATAGGTATGTACTAGGCTAACAGACACTAGGGCCTTTTTAAGCCTAACCATGCATCCCATATCTTTGGCAAGTTCTGGTACCCTTGTTTAAGTGTAAGCAGGTGCTTGTGAGGTGAAACATCTACAAGCAGGGACCTGGGAGATGAACAATTTAAAGGCTGCCTATGTCCATTAGAGAGACGGGTGCCAAACCAGGGATAAATTACCTGTTTACCCCATCCAGTTGTCCAAGTTACACTGTTAGGGAGGAACTCTGTTTTAAGTAGATGGGGAGCCTGTTTAGAGAAGGAATACGTCTCTAGGAAACATACCTTTTGTCCCAGCGGTCCTATTTATATCATAGGCAAGGTTTAAGTTTTTAGAATAGGTAGTTTTGGTGCTGTATGTTTTGCAGATATGAAAGCGGACCATCAGAGTGGGGTCTGACAGTGCCTTCTGTGCCACACACAGATATCCCTTCAACAGCCTGTAGGAGACATGATACACAAATAGGGCTTTGAGGCAGTCTGCATAGGACATGTTACTTACACCCTGTATTCTTTTAGTGAGGAACATCTGTGGACATGCCAGTTGCTGAATGTGTCTGGTACTCAATGACAGGTCTGGTGAATACAGAATACAGTGGAACAATGATCTCCTTGGACCTAGATGTTTATTTGTTTATAAGCTGCACAACACAGAATGATTTCCTCACAACTGTAGACGCATGATGGTCAAAGGCTAGATTATTGCCTGTGTCTGTCCCCAAGTCCGTGACTATGGGGTCGACTCTTGGGGATATGTTTTCATTATGATAATTACCAAGGGTGGATCACTTCCCAAAGGATGCTACTATGCATTTCTTGATAGTTTTAGTCTGTGGCTCTGAAACATGTTATTTATCTGTCAGCCCTTCTTGGAGAACATTATTGTTGTTGTGGGATTCTATGACTGCTCCTAATTTGCAATTTTCTGCAAATGTGGTCAGCTAGATGCCCTTGACATTAGCCTTAACTTCTGAGAAGTAAATGCCAAAAAGGAGTGGTTCCAGTATGAATCCCTGAGGGATTCCACTTGTGACTGGCCTCTTTGTAGAGGTGGACTCCCCAATTCTAACTTCCAGGGGCATATGTGCGAGCCAGCTGGCTATCCACCAGGTGACATAAACTAAAGAGATTTGGTATAAACCCTTATCAACAATGCATGAATGGGGTATTATGTCAACTGCCCTGGCCAGGTCAAGGAAGACTGTGTGAACCATTTTTCCCTCATCTGTTGCTTTGCTGACCTTCTCAAAGACGTCCACCATGTTAAGTAGGCAAGACCTACTGTTGAAGAAGCCAGATTGGATTAGGTCCAGTGTTTGGAGGTTTCCTTTGTCATTATCGATCACTTCCATGATAATTTTTTCCACGCATTTGCATATGAGACTATCGTTTCTGTCGTTTCCAGGATCTATAGATGACCCACCTTTGTGCAGAGGGATGACTGTTGCTGTTCTCCATTTTTGAGGCACAAAGCCTGTTTTGGAGGCTGTGGTTAAATAGTAATTCCAGAGATGGAAGGCATCCTGGGATATTGTCTGGGTCCATTGATGCAATGTTCTTGGCCTTAGAGAGAGTATTGAGGACCTGTTCCTTAGTGATAGTAGGGAGAGTTATATTTGATGGTATTTCCCGAAGGGAGGTTGAGGGGGAGCTAGACACTTTGTGAGCACTCCTGGAGCAGTAGATAGCCCAGAGGGTAAGGTAGAGAACGGATAAACATGATCCAGATACAGAAAACCTTAAGAAACATCTGAACCCTTAATGGATATGAATGTGATAAGCATCTTATAAATCTAAGGGTATCAAAAAATGTCAAATGGGGAAGAAGGTGTAAGAGATTGTGTTGTGAAAGGATCTTGAACTTAGGCATTATCATAAATAGGTTTAAGAAAAAGGTCCATAACTGATCTCCAGGGTTTTTTTTTTTTTTTTTTTTTTTTTTTTTTTTTAAGGACAGGAGGGAAAAGAGTCTGCTAATATTTTCTCTGTTGGTGATAAATACTGTATTTTGATTTTCTCTCTTTGTGATAAATCTGCATTTTGATGCTTTTAGATAAGAACAAAGTCCGTCTTGTCTTAGTGAGAAGAGAAATAGTGTTGCTCCTTAAAACTGTAAAACTTTTACTGGTTTTCCATATAGCCAAGTTATTTGTGTAATTATATGCTTCGGTGACTGTCTTTTTCATCTGTGATTTGCTATCACTATTTAACAGATAATCTGATAGTGCACTGACTGTTAGATATGCGAATGGAAACAGAACCTGTTTTGCAAATTATATTACTTTACTCGTTCCTTAAAATTACAAATCTGAAATCCAGGAGGCTGATAATAGTTTTATTCTGGTCTTACCTTTGGATTCTGAGTAACACTAGCCAGAGAATTAGGATTCTGAGTAACACTAGCCAGAGAATTTGCTAACAGGCAACCAGATTGCTGAATAAAGTAAATCTTAAAGGAATATAACATAATTAATTACTGACCGAGTAACGGGTGTCTGTTTAGTTAACTGACAACCAGAGTGCTGAATTTCAAAGAAATGTATCATACTTACCGAACAAGTAGCAGGCGTCTGTTTAGTTATTTTAACTGTGGCATACCTGTCTAGCTCGCCATCTCTGTATTTTATAAAACAGAGAAATAGAAGACTTTTTAAATGGTTCAGGTCGTAGTTTAGGGTCGTGTGATGTAACAGCCCTGTAGATCTTTTAAACGGTCACTCAGATGGCTAAATTGAAAGAATTCTAATATTGTTTAATTAAGAAACAGGCAAAAATAATTTTATACTTAAATGTGACTAGTTTTTCTAACAAGTAAGAACACCTACTTAAAGTTAAGAACAATGTAGCGTTAGAGGGTTAGGCAAAGCCACGTGGCACGCAGCACCACCACCGCAGTTGTGCTCTAAACCAATGTCAGTAAAAGTCATTAATTGTATTTCTTGTGGAAAGAAAATACCTCATAAAGATTTTCATTCATACTGTATTCCAAGACATTGTCCCGTACTGCGGTGGTGGTGCTGCGGTAGCATTGTCGTCTCACAGTTAGACGTTGCCCGTTTGATTCTCAGAGCATCTTCTGTGTGGCGACAATTGTGAATGGGCGTTCCTTCGTTGAAGGTTGTGAGTTAGGCCCGGCAAGCCAGCACGTAAAACTCTACTGCCAATCATTAGCGGACCGGAGTTCCGCTGTGGCGACTACTAACTGGGAAAAGTCGAAAGACACAAACTGTATTCCAAGACGTTGTCCCGTTCGATTCTCAGCTAGAGCGTCTTCTGTGTGGAGACATGCGTGAATGGGAGTACCTTCATTGAAGGTTGTGCATCAGGGCCGGCAACTCGGCATGTAAAAAAAAATCAACTGCCAGTCATTAGCGGACCGGAGTTCTGCTGTGGCGACCCCTAACCGGGAAAAGCCGAAAGACACACACACACTGTATTCCTTGCCTAGGCCCTGACCAAGACGTGCCTCGCTGCTGATTTTGTCTCTTATTTAAGAAATAAATTATTCGTCGTCTGTATATCTATGCTTCTAAATATTTTGATACTCTGTTCAGTTTTCCAGATATGTCTTCGGTAAGCCATCCGACTACCGACATTCCGAAAAAATACAAAGATAAAGACAGCGACAGGCCCCCTAGGTTCAAAGCTGCCAACGACACTTCTCCTAAGCCAGTTTGTCGGTATGCAGGCGCTTCCGCAGCCCCTGATACCTGCTACTTCAGATTCTCAGGCCTCTACTGCGACCCATTCGGAGTCCGGTATGCCACGAGATGCTTCAACTGTGGAACCTGCGGATGTCTCTACCTTGGATGGGTCTGGAGCCTCTGTGCAGGCACTGGCTTCTGAGGGTGTATTCAGGCCTACTGACTTGCATATTAAACCGATGCTGTCTTCTTCTTCATGGCCTAAAACTCGAACCATGCCTAGAAAACCAACGCCCAGACCGCATGGTTAGGCCTCTATGCCTAAAAAACAAATGATAAGAATGGCTGAAGACCTTATTACTTTAATCAGGGGAAGCCAACCTTCCCCCTCTAAGAGACCTAGGACTGAATTTGCTTATGATACTTCTGACCAGGATTCTGAAATTTCTGTTTCCTCTGATGACCAGGATTTACCCTTATCTACTTATGAGGATTCTGATGCAGAGGACTCTATTTCCTCTGCTTCCCACCCAGAGGGTTTCTCTTTTGGTGAAACCTTGCATACTCTTAGGCAGCATTTTCGCTGGGAAAGTCAGGATTACTCTGATTCTAAAAAGAGGCTTAGGGATTTCTTACTCCTGCCCCAACACAGGCCTTTAGCTATCCCTCCTGTACTAGACATTGTTTGATGCCTTTTGGGAATCTAGCTTGGCCCCTGACTCTCTACCTCCTGCTCCCAGAAAACCTGATAGATATAACAGGGTTCCTGACTCTCTCAAGTTCCTTTTTAAAAATCCTACTGCGGATCCTGAGACCATTTCACAGGGACCCAAGGGCATTAAGGCTACTGCTGCCAAAAATCCTACCCCCTCTGATAGAGACTCCAGGGCACTGGATAGATGGGGTAAGAAGGTTTACACTTCTACAACCTTGGCCATTAGGGTCTTAAACTGCCAGTTTCATATGTTAAAGTATCAGCAGCATATTATTGGATTGCTTAAACAGAAAATGATGTTGATTCCTGACTGTGCTGAAAATAAGGACTTACAGGATTTAATGCATTCTGCTGAACAGATTGGAAGCATACTTTGCAATGTGGTTTTGATTCACTGGAGGCATCTTGCAGGGCTGCTGTCACTGGGTTTGTACTTGGAAGACATGCTTGGCTTAAGGAGCAATCTTTACCAGATCATGTTAAAGATAAATTACTGGATGCTCCCTTAATTCAGGACCGCCTGTTTGGCAATAAAGCAGAAGTTCTTAAAAAGATGGAGGAAAACGCTAAATCTATGCAAACTGTTAAAGATTTCCTATAAGTACAGCCTCCAAGATTTAGTAGGCATTGGCCCTCTAAGAATTGGTCCTTTCCTGCCTCTTCCAGTCCTTCTCAGTCCAAACACAGAACCAGCAGAACACCCAGGCTTCAGTCCCAGGGTACGTACAGAACTAAGCAGTGGGGGGGCTCCCACTTCCAAATCAGGGAGTAGTAAGACTCCCCCTATGGTAAGCTGTCTAAATGACTTAACTTTAAAACTTCCAAGCAGTTCTCAGCTGACTGCTCCTTTACGGGTAAAGATTGCTCTGCAGGCCAAAAACTGGGAACTCATTACCCAGGACGAATTGGTTTTAAATATAGTATTCCCAGGATACAGATTTCACTACCACATGTTACCAACCCCATACGGTTGGCCAGATCTACCTCCAAATCAGTGGGCAGAGGCTCAAAAGCAAGTACTCTCTTAAGCTTAAAGGCTATTCAAACTGTATCAGAAGAGGAAAAGGGACAAGGTTTCTACTCAAGACTTTTCCTGGTACCCAGAAAAGACAACTCATGGCATCCTATCCTGGACCTTTCTATCTTAAACACCGTTTTGGTGATTCCAAAATTCAAGATGCTAACTCTTCAGTTGCTTTCTATGCTAGGCAAAGCTGCCTGGTTGGCAACACTGAATTTAAAGGAAGCCTACCTGCACTTCCCAATCAGGGAATCTTGCAGAAGATACCTATGCTTTAAAGCAGGCTACATGCACTATCAGTTCTCTGCACTGCCCTTTGGCTTATCTACTGCGCCCAGAGTATTCACAAAGTGCCTAGCTCCAGTCATTGCATTTTGCAGGCAAAGAAATATTCAAATATACCCATACCTGGACGATTGTCTAACTCAGACAGAAAGCCAGGACATACTTTTAAATCATATGACATTTGTACAAAAGGTGCTAACTTGTTAAGGGTACACCATAAACTAAAAGAAATCACATCTGGTACCCTGTCAACAATTTATATTCCTGGGAGCAAGCTTGAACACAACTTCCCAGATGGCTTTCCTCACACCAGAGAAACAAATTAATTTGACAACATACTTCAAACTAATGGCCACAAAAACCCTGCTGTCTGCAAGGCAAATACTGCAAGCCTTTGGGTTCATGGCCTCCATCCTACTAATTCCATATGCAAGACTGCATATGAAGAAACTACAATGGTATCTAAAAAGCCAATGATGTCAACATTCTCAGGATCTAGAAGCAATGATTCCTATCATACCTTGCCTACAGTTAGAGTTCCTTTGGTGGGCAGAGGCCAGCCACCAAAACAAGGGACTACCATTCACTCTACCCCCTGCTGACCAAACCCTAACAACAGACGCATCAGACTATGCATGGGGGGCTCACCTGGCAGGGAAGTG